>NW_019392761.1:695706-967800 GCF_000648675.2 Cimex lectularius | reverse complement strand
CTCTCTCTCTCTCTCTCTCTCTCTCTCTCTCTCTCTTTCTCTCTCTCAATGTTTTCATTAGACATGGTCATTGGAAGTTCCAAATTTTTCAATATAATTTACTTCTCACCAATTTACACAGCAGTCTAAATTAATTGTTATTACTGCTGTTTTTTACAAGTTACTAATAAAGATATATGATAAATGATAACTATAATATTACAAGTCCATAACGTGAATTTTATGGGTAGCATTAATTTTTGTTGTAGAAATTATATGGATAAATATGATAAAAACTTACTGAAACAGCCTGGATTGAACTGATCACTATGTGTGAACGATATTAATTGTAAAATGGCACATTAGAACAAAAAAAAAATGAAAGGCGCTTGAGATTGATTGTTAAGCCTCCTCCGATGTGACTGGTGGCTCATGTACGAACATTATGTCGGCTTAACATTCACAATGCTCTCTCTCTTTCCACGGATCCCCACTCGAGATCGCCCAAGAGGTTACCGCCGGTATCTACTGGGATCAGAAACGTAATAGCCAGTGGGTTTTGGGTGAAAGCCATTCCGTTGCCACACTTCCGGACCTGCATTATTCGTTAACTTTTAGCAATTTTAATAAACAATAGTTTGGGAATGTTACAAGTGTGACAGTCACCCGTAATACGGCACTAAAAGCCTAAGAATTAACCTCATAGTTTACGAGATAAACGCAAAAAATCAATGGAAACGACCATGTTGAGTTGTTTGAGTATATCTCATAAACTATGTGGTTTACAAGCTTAATTCTTGTGCCCATCGACTCAGCAGGGCCATCGCAAACTTAATTTTGCGCCAATCGATTTAGGGGGTTCGGTTCCTTTGGATAACATCTACGAAAAAATTTCGGTCTTTTATGGGTTTTTTTCCGTTTATCTCGTAGACTAAGAGGTTTCGATGTCAATTCTACTGCCAATCATGTTGTGGAAAACATTAAAAAACTTTCGGATTTTTTTACTTTTTGCATTGACCTCAAAAACTGAGGTTTTCGAGCTAAATTCTTGTGCCAACTGATTCAGCAAGGACGTCCATTGCCACTCGATTTGGCTCGGCCTGTTACATTGAAAACCGCAAAAAAATCTGATTTTTATAATCTTTTGATCTGGTTTTTTGCGTTCATCCCGTAAAATTATGTTTTCGGAGTGTAATTCTTGTACCAATCGATTCAGTGGGATTGTTTCCGAAGGAAATCGGCGCGGTGTCGATGTTAATTCTACCGCCAATCGATTTAGCATGTCGTTTCCCTTGGAAAACATTTTAAAAAACTTTCGGATTTTTTTACTTTTTGCTTCCTCAAAAACTGAGGTTTTCGAGCTTAATTCTTGCGCGAATCGACTCAACATGGTCGTTCCTATACGAAAACGTCACGAAAAATTTGTTGTTTCTTGCGTTTATCTCTTAAACTGTTGGGCTGGTGCAAAAATAATGCAGGTTTTGAAAAGGCAGTCAAAACTATTTTTAATATTTATAAAATAAAGAAAATTTATTCGAAATATTTTCCATCACAATCTATACACCTTTGCGAACGTGTAATAAGCGTTTTTATTCCCCTGACATAAAAATCTTTATTGCCACTCACAATAAAGTCTTGCGAGGCGTTTTTGGCTGCACCGCGTTCTCTAAAAAGTTGATCTAAAGAATTGATCAAAATAATAATTCTTAAAAAAATGGAAGTCTGTATTCGAGAGGTCGGGTGAATATGGAGGGTGCCATCATATCCAGTGGATAAGTTTCCGCAGTGTTAGCGTTGCGACATGTGGCCTGGAGTTATCGGGAAGAATAATCGGCTCCCTTATGGTTTTTCAATTCTGGACAGAGACTTTGCATACATTCCATACATTTCGTCAATTTCTTGGCAATATTTCCGTGATGTGATAGTTTCATCAAAATTCAGGAAATTAAAGTGATCAACCTGAACACCATTAAACATTACCTTTTTTGGGTGGAGATTAGGTTTCGGGAAGTGTTTTGGCGCTTCATCCTTGTCCACCCTCGCCTCCTGTTATCGTGCAGAATCCATTTCTCATCGCACTTGATGATTCGATCGAGAAATGGATCATTTTGGTGGCGCAACTGAAGAGACGTGGAGATTACGAAGCGTCGATTTCTTGGGGCTTCGTGCAGTGCCCACTTGATGAGCTTCTTTACTTTACATATTTGCTCCAGATAGCAAACAACGGTTGAGTGGTCAAAACTAATCTCTTTTCTTACGTGTCTTACGTGAATTTTTTTCAATCGATGTTTTGAGTTGGTCGTCGTCCACAACGTTTAGGGATGGTTAGGGATGGTTCACGATTGCATTTTGATCAGTGACATATGTATTTTGGTCATAAAGACAGTTTACAGGGGGTGAAGAATCAATACCTTTGATTCTTTTAACTGTATTCCAAAACATTTTGCTGAGAGTGTGGCTACTAACATTATCAAGAAAGTTTTTCCATGACTGCGTTTTACTCTTCTTAGTAATATACATGAATCTATTTTTCGTGTGGTTTAGGGAATTCAATAGTTCGGTAGATGGTCGCCTGAGAAATTTCCTCAAACATTTCTTCCTTTCCCTAAACGCACTTTCGCACTCTCCTGTCCACCATGGTACAGGGTTGGTTTTCTTATTATAAGGAAAATTGCTGGATTGAGGAATGGCAGTTTCAGCTGCTTTAACTATGCATGAATTTAATTCTACAGTCAAATCATCAATGTCTGTGTCATTTAGTTTTAAATTGGACAGATCTACTATGTTTTGGAAAAGGGGCCAGTTTGCTTTGTCTATGTTCCACTTACGTGGTCGCTGATTTGCCAAAACAGTGTTATTACTTTCAATGATTATTGGAAAGTGGTCGCTTCCATGAGTGTCATCTATTCTGTACCAGGTCAAACGGGAGTGAAGAGTTGGTGATACGAGACTCAAGTCAATATTAGAGAGTTTCCCAGATCTTATACTAAGATGAGTAGGGATAGAGTTATTAAAATTATTTAGGTTGCATAGGTTCATAAAACCTTCAATAACTCTACCATGTTCATTCAAGTTACTTCCACCCCATAGTGGATTATGTCCATTTAGGTCACCTAATATTAGGACCGGTTTAGGGAGGCGATTATATATATCAATTAGTTCATTTGTTTCAATTTTTTGGTCAGGAGAAATGTATAGGGAGCACACAGTACATTGGAATGGGGTTAATATTCTAGCAGCTATAATTTGTAAATCAGAACCTGTGTCTATTTCAAAATGTGGAATTTCATTTTTAATCAGAATACTCACACCACCACATGCAATTAGCCCGCCTGTATGGTCTTTTTTGAGTATATCATATTGTCTAAAATAGAATTTTTGATTGGGTTTAAGGTTTGTTTCTTGTAGGCATAATATAGATAAATTTAATTTTTTTAACAAATATTCAATATCATTTTTTCTATGTATAGATCCATTAACATTCCATTGCAGTATTCGCATTTATTAATCCTTTTAGAATGTATATTGCCTATATTTCAAATTTACCTATTTGTTTGAGTACCTAATTGTTGTTGAACAACTTGTTGTCGGGCTCTTGCTGTATTTTTCAGTTTTTTTTTTAAGTTTAACTTTATGGTGGGTAGGTGATGAGTTGTTTTCCGGAATTACTGATTTTTGCATACTGCTGTTGTCACTATTTTCACTTGATGAAGAGTTTTGAGGAATTGGCTTCTTTAGGGTTACGTAAACATTTGTAGGGTTAACGTTTTTAACTTGATCCATTGTTATTGGTATTAATGGCTTGTTAAGAGTAAGAAGTGGCAGTTTGTTATCACTTTTTGGTCGGTCATTAGTGTTCTCTACTCTGGTGGTGGACAAGGATTCTATTTGCTTTAAAGCTTGTTCAAATTTATTCATTTTGCTAGCTAGATCAATGACAATGTTGCTTAGTTTCTCAACTTGTTTCACTAAAGAGTTTGAACTCAAATCATTTAGCGGTTGAGAAGTCTGAAGTTCATGTCGAGAGGGAGAGGAAGAAATATTGTTTGTGGACTGATCAGTGGAAGAAAGAACCTCAGAATTAGATTCAGACGGGATTTTGGCAATTGGCATATTAACGACTTGTGAGTAAGAACGTGTGCCCGGAGTTTTATGGGTCTGCCTTCAAAGAAGTAATTCGGCATTTTTGTAAGATGTTTTTTCAGTGATACGAATTTTTTCAATGTTTTTCTCTCTGATATAGACAGGGCATGACCTATCGTAGGCTGGGTGGCAGCTACCACAGTTCATGCATTTAGAAGTATTTGAGCAATCTTTTGCATCATGGTCAGCTTCTCCGCAGTTCCCACAATTTTTAGTTTGACAAAATTTACTAACATGTCTGAATCTGAAGCATGAAAAACACATTAGTGGTCTAGGTTCAAGAGGCCTAACTTGCACAGAAAGAAAGTCGAAAGCCACTTTGTCCGGAAGTTCTGGTCTTTCAAAAGTCAATATTAGCGTAGGAGTTGGGACCTTAATATTATTTTGTTTCCTAAATATACGTTGTACTTTTATAACGTGTTGTTTGGTTAGTTCTGTCTCAATTTCATCTTCATCACAGTTCAGTAACTCAGGGGCAGTTAAGACTCCTTTCGTGTAATTGAGCGTTTTATGAAGATTGAATTTAATTGGAATGTCTTCAAGGGTTTTCATCCCATTCAGATTTAGAAAATCCTTTTCACAAGAGATATTCAATAAAATCGTACCATTTTTCAAAAATTTTACATTTACCTGGGGGCAAAAACTTTTATAAATTTGCAAATTTTAAAAGGGCTGAAGTTATTAAACGTCTTTTTGGATGGATGATTTTCATCTAAACTCATCATAACATACTTTGGGCCTACCCATTTTATCTTTTGTTTTGGAGATGTGTTGGGTCTGATATCGGGAGGTTCATGGTCAAAGTGCATAGTGTGTGACTCCATAAGGGATACGAAATAAAACAGAAAAAACTTTTTTTTTTCTTTTTTTTTTTTTAGATGAAAAGTATGTAGTTGATCTTAAAAATCGCTCAATATTCCTCAGTACAGAGCTGTCAATGTCAATAATAGACAAAAAGGCAAATCAGAAGACAGCCAACAGAAACAATAAAGAAAACAATAAAGTCAGCTCCGGTTCGGATGGACACCACGTGGCCCTAACCTCTCGACCCACGTGGTCAGGGCGAGACGCGAATCTAGGTGAATTATTCGAAAAAATTCCTCAAATTAGTAAATTTAGCGATTGTACATATGGTAATTATAAATGTCAAATGTCGAGATGATGGATAACAAAAAGAGATGATACTTATTGACCAAGACGATCTTAGTTTCAGCTGGAACGACTACCGACTTAAATAATTAGTAATAAATCTTAATGAAACAAAGAGTTTATAATAGTAGTGCACAAGTTTAAATTCTTACAAGTAAATTTGCCGAAAATCTAGTTTCGTCATATTTAATTTCGCAGGTCCTTACTCTAAAATTCAGTATAAACTAAAACGTTTTGAATAAAAGATAACAGTTAAAATTATCTAAAATTATGTTATAAGCCATATTCCGCATTAATTTTGCACCAATCCAATATGAGGTTTTCGAGATTAAATCTTGCGCCAATCAATTCAGTAGGTTTTCCACTGGAAAATGTCGGGAAAAAAGCTTTCAGATTTTGCGTTCAACCCGTAAACTGTGACGTTTTCGAGCTGAATTCTTGAAGCAATCGACTCGCAGGGACTTTTACATTAAAAACAGTTCAAAAATATTTTTTGGATTGTACGGTTTTTGCATTTATGTCGTAATCTCGTAATATATTCTGTTTATGAGCTTATTTCTTATGCCAACCTTGTGATTCAGCAAGGTCGTTTCCATTGGAAAACGTCGAATCAGCTGGGCCTATTACATTGAAAACCGCAACAAAATCCGATTTTTATGTTTTTTTGCGTTCATCCCGTAAAATTATGGTTTCCGAGCCTAATTCTTGTGCCAATCGATTCAATTGGGTCCCTTCCATTGGAAAACATCGGATAAAATTGCCTATCAAATCAGCATGGCCTTGAAAACCTGAAAAATAAATTTCTTGTCACGGTCGTTTCCATAAGGATCGCAAAAATGTATAACTATGAGCTTTAGAAGATAATGCTTGCGGCAATCGACTCATTGGTGTCTTTTACATTGAAAACCGTTCTAACAAATTGCCGATTTTTTCGGTTTTTAGCGCTCATCCCGTAAAGGGAGTAAACAAGACGTTTTCGAGGTTAATTTCAGCAGAGTACCATAGAAAAACGGCTATTCAGCAGAGTTCGTTCCATAAGAAAACTTAACCAATATAATTTCAATTTTTTGCATTTATCTTGTAGACCATGACGTTTTCAAACATAATTATTTTGCCAATAGATTCAGCAGGGTCATTTCCATTGAAAACAAGTGCAAATACGTTTAAAAAAAGAATAAATCAACTTTTAGCATACAACTAATTAATCTTCATGTAAGGTATTGGTTGAGATAAAAAAGCCAATGTCACGAGCGGGATTCGAACCCACGATCTTCGGCACGCCGCCGCTCTACCACTTGAGCTATCGTAACTTCGATCCACTCGGACACCAACTCCCCATCTAAACCCACCTTTTGAATTTTCCCTGTTGTGTAATCTATTTAATTCTCGGCATGAAATGAAATGGCCACAGAGGGCTTTAGTGAAGATATACTTCATTCAACTTATTAAATTCGTTAGATTTCGTGGTTCAATTGACCAAATAACATCTTTCAATTAATTAATTTTTATGTAGGGTATTGGTTGAGATAAATAAGTCAGTGCCACGAGCGGGATTCGAACCCATGATCTTCGGCTAAATATGCCGCTGCTCAGTGGTGGTTGAAAGGTTGGGTTGAAATGGGAAGTTAGTGTCTGAGAGGATCGAAGTCACGATAGCTCAAGTGGTAGAGCAGCGGTGTATTTAGCTGAAGATCGTGGGTTTGAATCCCGCTCGTGACACTGACTTTTTTATCTCAACCAATACCTTACATAAATAATAATTAATTGAAAGATGTTATTTGGTCAATGGGACCACGATATCTAATGGATTTAAGCATGCAGATGAAATCTTTTAAAAATGTAAAATTATATAATATAAATAAGCTTTTAGCACACAAATGAAATTTTTTATTTATATGTCTATGTGCATACTAAATAAATAAACATTATAAAACAACTTTGTATTGTAGTTTTTCAATAAAAAAAGTTTTGGTTTTAAAAAGACTTGCCACGGCTGTCCATATTTGGTTTTACGGATGGCATTGCGTGTTAAAAGTGGTTTTCATGGTTTGGAAATAAAGAAAAGTCAATTACACAATAGACCTTTAGGTTGCAATAGAAGAAATGGAGACTACAGTATAGAGCCAGTGCAAAAAGTAATTATATTTTACAAAGCCATATAACTAAGTAAACTATTTACAAAATAAAATAAGTGAGATATTGAATATCTTCTTGTACAAAAAAAAGGTAAATTATTCACCAGTTATGTCAATCTTTTGTTGGTATTTATATTTGTACATGTAGGTACAAAGAATACATTGTAAAACATTAAGTGAACTATTTACAAAATAAAATAAGAGATACTGAATATCTTCTTGTACAAAAAAAAAGGTAAATTATTCACCAGTTATGTCAATCTTTTGTTGATATTTATATTTGTACATGTAAGTACAAAGAATACATTGTAAAACATTAAGTGAACTATTTACAAAATACAATAAGAGATACTGAATATCTTCTTGTACAAAAAAACGATAAATTATTCGCCAGTTATGTCAATCTTTTGTTGATATTTATATTTATATATGTAGATGCAAATAATACAAACGAGTTTATATATGGTAATTAGGAAACAAAGCAAGCAAAATATTGTTAAGATTTTCATTATCTGTTAACTTATTCGTACTGTCGGCATTTCCGTGAATATTCGCCCTACATACCGGACAACTGCTGCCGCTTATTTCCAACGACTTATTAATACAATTCTGAAATATAGAAAAGAATCAGCAAAAGGAATATTTCATTTTTTTCCACATAGGAATACTTACTGAACAGAATGTGTGCAAACATCTTGAAAAATAAGCCGGTTTGTCTAATAGATCCAAACAGCAAGGACATGTGAACTGCTCCTTAATCTTTTGCATCAAATTCTGTACAAATAAAAGAAAATTATGAATTAAAAATGTAGAAATAACCCCTAAATGCTGTTAGCCCCAATATTTTTAGTGTAATCTTCACACAACAACAAATTCAGTGAAGGTGTCCAAGGGAATACCACTCCGGAACATCAACGACCCACCATGGAATGAGTCACTTGAGGAAACACAAAGCATGGGCTTACCTTTCTCCTGAGCATCCTTTTTTTTAAATAATGGATACGACTTATTATTCATACTGGAGGAACTGGAGGAGTTCCCCTGAGCACAGCATCTGTAGTATACAGCTTATTGTACTTCCTTCCTGGCTCCATTTTTTGAGAGCTCGCAAAACCCATGTGAATCTGTCCTGGTGTGCCAGTGTTCTTCCATCAAAGAAACTCATTTTTCAAAGGGGTTGGGACTTTACTTATCAGATTTCTTATCTTATTTCCGTAATGCTGCACTTTCATAGAGTCTAATGACAGATGAATTGATCGCCTCTCTGGTCTGTAGACCTAGGTCAACCCTGTCCTGGCCTTCTAAGTGTGAACCCCTTTTTCTCAAGTACCGAATAATGTTAGTAATGTTATGACCCTGACACTGTCCTACTCATACAAATCCCTGACTGGAGCCATTGAACAAAGGTTTAAGAATAAGAATAATATCAAATGAAATCAACGAAGGAAAAAGATTAACTGAAATTGATCTTTAGATGTAGCAGAATGGAAGGGCGTAATGCTTCTTATTGTACAAATGGGATTAATCAATACACAAGTAAATAAAGGAAGCTAACAAAGCATTATTTACAGTTTATTTTGACTACGATAGCTCCTAATTATCTGTACCTAATCTAGAAAAATAAGGTATTTAATTCTGAACTAAATAAATTGAGTGGTGTGTTAAATTTGCCCATCAATGTATTAAAAACAACTTTTATACATCAAATTAATCTTTTTAACTTGTTGAAGGGAATATATTCCTTGAAATCTGGATGAAGTACAGTGTTTTCTTTTAAATTGGCCCGAGCCATCATTTTTACTATAAAAATCCTAAGATTTGCATTTATAACAGCTGAAATTCTTATTTTGTACATACCATTTTATCTGTGATTGCTTGGCTTATCAATCTGTCCCAGAAAACTTTGTTCACCGTATCAAGTTCGATTAATTTCACAATGTGATTTGGAAGGGAATAAGGACTGTGATCGCTGGCAGGCGGCTCAAGAGCACTCCCTGAAGGAAGCTTCACATAAAAAAATATATATATTAGAAAAACAGTAAAATCCTAACAGATCATTCTGAAATTAATATAAGAACGGGTTAATTTATGTTTATTTACCACCCTAGTGAGACCCAGACTTTCAATGCGTTGCTTGCCCTTTTTAGTCCATGGAGGTGGAGAAGGATCGTTACGTTGGAGTTTATACTTCCAAACTTGGCATCCTTTAGCATTTTTTTCTTTATAGTAACTTTTGACAAAATACAATCCGTCATATCTGAAAAATTGTGACTATTTTTTTTTGTTCTTCAAAATTAATTTGCCTTAAAATTGTTATGGAAAATAGAATATTACAAAAATTATGTAAATTAAACTGATAGGCTAGAAGACATGTACATTGATTTTAATTTAACATTTTTCTTTACTAAAGTAACTTTTTATTAACCATCCATAAATGTTTTTTAATTAATCTAGGTCGCAATATATGAGAAACATGTCTGGGCATTCTTGCCATTGGGCTCCAGGAGTCAATAAAAATAATAATTTCATTAATTATTGAAAAAATGTTTTTTGGGCCTTTGATGTACATGTATTTCTAGGTTATTATATATCCATAGCATGGGTATACATAATTTGTGAACAAGCAACATGGCAAAGAAGGTTAAAATATTTTTTTTAACAACAAACAAAATTGGTATTCATTTTTTGCAGTTCCAAGAAACCCTTTACGATAAATATTTGAGAAAATCAAAAATTATCTTTTTCCACTAAATAAGATTAGATACATGAAAACATACAAAAAAAATAAATAAATAAAATTAAAAATCACTATCAGAAAAGTAAAAAAAAAGTTGTTAGGATTCGTTTTAAGCACTCTTTGAATCTGATATGAATTTTTATAGAAAAGAAAAAAATTATTTTTTTACTTATTTTGCAAACAGGGGGGAGACAATATTTTTTCATGATGAGGTCTCTTGGTCCACTTAAAAATTCATACCTCCTCTAATTTCTACATAAATTCAACATTAGCGCAACCATTGATGATTATTATTTTATTTGATTGAATGATTATTTTGTCTTTATAGGTGAGAAAAACAGGGATAAAATCATATCAAATGTCTTATTTTATATCGTCGGTTCTTGTTTATGCGTAGGCGCCGGTTGCGCCATTACATGTAGTTTACAAGGTTTTAAACTCCTGTAAAGTTTCTGGTTGATCAGTTGTCACCATTTTTGTGGCTTTAAAAAAAAAAATAATAATAATAGGTTAAAATAGTTTTTAAGAAAGAAACAAAGTCAATATTCATTTGTTCCACCATGAAAAATCCTTAAATACAAAATTTTGGGACAATCAAAAATAATATTTTTTCTACTTAATTTTCCACTTCCTCTTACCACCTAAATCCACTGTTTTCAAAAACCACAAGAATGGTGACAACCTTGAGACTATTCCACAGATATACTGTAAAATTTGTATGGATTTAGAACTCACTAAACCAAACGTAATGGCATTAATTTGTCCCCATAAATAAATTAGAGCAAAAGAAATAAATTAAAAAGGTTGAGGTGTTCTTGTTGATTTCATCCTTAATTTTTTAACTTATAATTACACAACATTGTTGCCACAGGCAGAAAGAAAAAAATGTTAAGCTTTCCAAGAGTTGTAATAACGTTCTATTTGAATAAAATCAAGAGAAGGTATGAATTTTTAAGTAGGACAAAAGACACCAGAAGAAAAATACCCCCTGACAAACCCAGCCAAAAAATTGATATTTTGATTTTGTGATAAAAATTCATAGTTAAGGGTTTTGAAGGATGCTTAAAACGAATCAAAATGATTTTCTATACAAAAATATTTTTGGCCCACTTTACTGAAAATGTTTTTTGGTTTTTGTAAATTTTTATACATCTAAGCACATATAAGATCTTCCATATTAACTTCTTATCATCAGAAGTATAAAAAAAACGACTCCGACTGGTATGTAATAATATTTAAATATGTACACAACAAAGGTAGAAAAACATAAAATTTGCAAGAACGCTCATACAAGTGTCTAATATTGTATTTTTCACCTGGTATCATCAAAAAGTGTCATTAAAATAAGTGATGCTATATTATGGTTACTCTTTTGATAATTCAAATTTAGTTTCATTCCATTCACTAATTTCGTGGTCTGCTTGACCAATTAATATATTACAATTAATTAAGGTTTTTTTTAATCTCAACTAAAAACCTTAATTAATTGTAATATATTAATTGGTCAAGTGGACCACGAAATTAGTGAATGTAATGAATTAAAATGAAGTATACTTCACTAAAGCTCTCTGTGGGCATTTCATTTGTCGCCGAGAATCCAATCCGATTACACGACATTTGAAAAATGGCCAAAAGGAGGGAAAATTCAAAAGGTGGGGTTGAGATAGGAAGTTGTCCGAGTGGATCGAGGTCACGATAGCTCAAGTGGTAGAGCAGCGGCGTATCAAGCCGAAGATCGTGGGTTCGAATCCCGCTCGTGCCATTGACTTTTTTATTTCAACTAAAAACCTTAATTAATTGTAATATATTAATTGGTCAAGTGGACCACGAAATTAGTGAATGTAATGAATTAAAATGAAGTATACTTCACTAAAGCTCTCTGTGGGCATTTCATTTGTCGCCGAGAATCCAATCCGATTACACGACATTTGAAAAATGGCCAAAAGGAGGGAAAATTCAAAAGGTGGGGTTGAGATAGGAAGTTGTCCGAGTGGATCGAGGTCACGATAGCTCAAGTGGTAGAGCAGCGGCGTATCAAGCCGAAGATCGTGGGTTCGAATCCCGCTCGTGCCATTGACTTTTTTATTTCAACTAAAAACCTTAATTAATTCTAAATTTAGTTTTGTTTACTAATTTAATGGTTAAATTTTTGAGAAACATTGACAGATTTTAACATATTTATCAAAGAAAAAGAGATAAAAACACACATCGAAGGTTGAATTTTTTTAAAATCTTATCTAAATAATATAATTTGTACCTATATCCTTGTGACGGTGAGAATTTGCTTTTTATTTTGTGAGACCTAACCAGCCTGATAGGTATTCCTTCCCTCCACATTTTGACAGTTCCACCTTCGTCATTTATGCAATGCATACTGCCATTTTGAACAAGAAATCTGTGGAAAAAAATTTACCCTAATTTCCAAGAAAAATTTTCTCAGGAGTTTGACAAATAATGAAATGTCTATTTTTACCTGTTTATGCCAATCAACCCTTTGAAATTATGCCTCTTTCTCTTTTTGTTGTGGACACAAGCATTATTCCCTTCAATTATTACTGTCAATCCGTTGTCTATAATATTATGAGAATCAAGTAAAATGCTTGCCACCCCTTTTTTCCTGGCAAAATGAAACGAAGACTTCAGTGGAACATGTACACCTGAAGTTGATAACTAAAAATCGAAAAGTAAACAATAATGTTTTTACAATTTAGAATGCTTAATTAGTGGCAAGATTCTTTAAAGGACCAAACAATCCACAAAGTAAACATTGAACAGTTGTGAGATTTTTTATCGAGCGTGAAGCGATGAACTTAGGTCTTTTTTGACCATCCTGCTCTGCTTTTACTTCTTTTGTTAATATGTCAATCATGGCATTTTAGAGGATGAGGTGGGGGGGAGTGGCTGTCAACAGCTAGGTCAATTCAGCACCCAACGCATGCAGTTCCAAACCTATTTGTACTCACATTAATTCTTAAATATTCACTCCTTTTTACATACCCTCATTTAATTAGGGTAGTGGAGTACTTGATATTCTTCCATCACCCTTTACACATATTATACAACTAACCTAATTGAGGGTCTATGGGGTTCTCAATATTCCACCATTGACCCTCTCACATCACAAATTCACCCTAAAAGTATATTCAAGCTAATAAATTGATTACCAAAAATATATTCACATTTGAGATATTCGTGGAGGTCAGCCAAGCCGAACTGGAATGGAAAGTCCTTGCTCTCAGGGAACCGCCTTAGTGATCATCGTAACTCCGACGCCAGGTAAGTATATATTGAGATAATTCTGAGTGTTCATCCTCTAAAAGATTATTGCTAATTGAAACTTTTAGAGCATGAACACATCATATCATCTCAATATTGTCTCTCTTACTTAGTTGTGTCTCATAAATTCATTAAACAAACATTGTAGGTTCTTTTGTAATTCGAAATGACATCATTGATTATTAAAGAAAAACAACATTAATAATAACATTTTACATAATTAACAATAACATTTTATTGTAGTAATAACTTTATTAGTAGTAAAAATGGTATTTTATCTGTGAGAATGAAATGGATGTATGGGTGTGTATGGTGTTTATAGGTTATAGATTTTGTGAGAACCATGATGGGCTACCATTGGAAGAGTAACATGGTGGCCCATCATGTGGTATGGTTGTTTTTGTGATGTGATAACATGTGAAGGGTGCTGAAGGGTGAAAGGGAAGTGTCCCAGATCTACAAAGGTTAAAATGCAGAGGAGAATATGCACAAGAGTGAGAGAAAACATAATGAGAGCCGAAGTCCGAATGAAGACTGATTTTTTTTTACATTAAATCATTTTTATGTTTCTTTCGATCCGGGTGATTCAAGTGCATTATGTAATTAAGAAATCAGTAAGAGTATTAAATTACTTATTATTTGGAATAATGTTATAACTCACTTCATCTTTGCCAACATAACTAGCTCCAACTTCTTCACCAACAATCGATCCAAAATGCACATTATTTTGTGCGATTGGCTCGCATTTTGGAGAATCAGTATTAACACAGTCTACACAGAACCTTCAATTAAACAAAAAAGAATCGAATATATAAATCATACATTTGTATTATTTGTTGTTAAATTATTAAACTCAATTGAGATTACCATTGGTCATCTGGTACTTCGTCTAATTTTACACAACGAAGATGAAAAAAGTCTTCACATTCATCGCAAATGATCATTTCAGCATAACCGTATTTAAAACCACAATGCCCACATCCGCAATGCAAGCATGCTTTCTTTAAACTGTCGTTGCACTCACTGCAGACCACTTTTGTCGGTCCTGTGAATGTATAAGGAAATTAAGACAATAATGCAACCTAAAGACATTATGCATCATGTACAATAGAGAAAATAAACCGATTTTATAATAAATTGTTTGTTTTTGAAGAAAGTAACTACTTTAAAATATTAATAAGAACTTAAATTCACTAATTTCGTGGTCGGCTTGACCAATTAATACATTACAATTAATTAAGGTTTTTAGTTGAGATGAAAAAAAGTTAATGGCACGAGCGGGATTCGAACCCACGATCTTCGGCTAGATACGCCGCTGCTCTACCACTTGAGCTATCGTGACCTCGATCCACTCGGACATCAACTTCCTATCTCAACCCCACCTTATGAGTTGAGATAGGAAGTTGATGTCCGAGTGGATCGAGGTCACGATAGCTCAAGTGGTAGAGCAGCGGCGTATCTAGCCGAAGATCATGGGTTCGAATCCCGCTCGTGCCATTAATTTTTTTTCATCTCAACTAAAAACCTTAATTAATTGTAATTAATAAGAACAGTGAACACTAGAAATGAATTATTGAATAGATCAATTAAATGTTAATATCACATGTATTAATAAAAAAGTTTTAGTCTTTTCTTTTTATTTATTTTACTATTTTAACTTTCTTGTTATTGATATTTAATTACACTTTTTAATGGGCTATGTTGTATATAAAATATAAAAGTTGAAAATATTTATTATAACCCATACATTAAATCTGAGGAGTTAGCTTTGTTTACATAACAAGCGTCTGCGAAAATAAAACAAATTTTCAAAACCTACATTAATTTTGCACCAACCCAAGTTTCCCATTTTTTAAATGTTCTTTTACGAAACAAACGATTGTATTCAACAAATTAAGGTAAGGGTTAGGAGTGTGAGTGAGAGGGTGCGAGAGGAAGAGTGAGTGAGTGAGTGATTGGTATAGGGTGTGCGACTGAGTGGGAGGATGAGACAGAAATATTATATGAAAGATAAAACATACTTAATGGACAACCGTTTTTTCTTAATTCCACTTCGTCTGCCGTTAATTCAGATTTAATTTTATTTTTCTCGATGGCATAAATAATTGCATCATCAGGCACAGTATAAAATAACACCTCATCCCTATTGTATGAATTTATTTTTAAGTCTCCCGAGAGCTGGGTGTCATTTGTTTTTGGCGTTCTCACGATGAAATCATACCAGTGCCCTAAGCCTTGGCCATCTGGATTGAAATTAACTAAAACCACATCAGACGGCTTTAAAATCGATGCTTCTAGTATCTTGTGCGATACAGGTCTTATTAAATCAATCGATAAATAATGTTCCATGTATTGTTTCCTGAAAATGAAAAAAATAAATAATGTTACATAGTGTATCTATTGACTTTATAGTTACCTTAGATGAACAACGACAAACTGCTGTTCATCTGAAGCATCATCAGCTTCAGCAGCTTCTCTAGGAACACATTTTATTTCTTTTATGGTACCTTGATACCAGCTTCCTGTATAACACTCCCAGAAGTCGACATAGTCACCAACCTTAAAATTTGTAATAAATTTCATTTCTTAACAATGGAAGGTAAAACTTTCTACACTCTTTTTACAGAAGTTGATAAAATAAGAAAATGAAAGGTGCACTCATTTACATTCAGAGAAAAAAAGTACTGACAGAAGTACAAGGTATGAGATTTATAAATTTCTCAAAAAAGAAGACAGAGGAACTCCTCTCTCTCTCGGCGGACAAAATTTGGGTAAATTTATAGGCCTTTATATGATCTACTGCAGTCGTAATTACTAGTTGAAAGATGGTCAGAGCAGAGGCAGAAACATGCCGACTCTGTCGAGAGAAACCAGAGACCATCAGCACATTTCTTTTGTTAATATGAGAAGTAAGCTCATTTTCGCCACTTCGGTAGGGCATTTTCAGAGGCACTGAGAAAAGAGCTTAGTTTTGTGGGAAAAGTGCACTTTTCAGATAGACATCATAGGGGTTCCATAATAGACTGTACAGGTCACAGTGGAGAAAATGGTTTGAATCCTTACTTGATTCTCCCCCCCCCCCAGAAAAAAAGCTAAAACTTTTAATTACCTCATAATAAATATCTACACTTGATTCACCCTAAAAAAGAAAAACAAGAAAATTATTACACAAACGTTGAGAACAATTAAGCAAATATTTAAATATTCATCATAAAATAATAACAGCTTCATCAAATACAAATAAAGCATAAAATAATAATCAACAAAACATATATCATAACATAAAATTTGAAATCTGCTAACATTATTTTTATCAAATGTCCTTGTAACTTGTGCTGAAGAAGTTGATGGCTTTGGCTGGGATGTAGATGGCTGGTTGGAAGGCGTCGTAAGGATCTTTGAAGGATCAAGTATCAGTGCATGAACGGGTCTATTTGGTGTCACATTGTATGTCTTCAATGGAAGGTTGTTATCTTTCAGCTACAATTAAAACAAAACAAAAAAAAACATTTATTATTATAATATTTTTTCAAAGATATAAAAAATTTATTTTATTTATTTATTTATTTTTTTTAAAGGCCAACGCTTAACCGGGGGACACGGGATAAGAGAATCGAGCCAATGCTGGTACTCAATATGAGAGAAGAAGGGGTGAGGATTGAGGTGATTTCTAAGGTGGGAAAGTATATAGACAGTAGGGTTAGGATGCTTTGAAAGCTTGATTTGGAACTTTTCAAAGTGGTATCGGTTCATTGATAATGGAAATGTTGAGGTCATTGCTAGGTTAGTGATTAAGGAGCTTCATCGAGTTCGGATTGTTATTTCAACCTAGTCACAGTGCTGACAATGTGTTGGATGCAAGTGAAAAACCTGTTAACCTAGCACTTTATTTGAGGTATAAGACGTCTCGAGGCCATCATCATTTACAGCAACTTGCAAGTTTTACAGGAATGGTAGTGTACTTGGTTGAGCAATAGTATTAGGGTGGATTGAAAGCTTGGAGTGCAACTTTTAAATGTGGTAAGGATTAGTTGTCAAAACAAATTTTTAGAACATTATAAGGTTAGTGACTAAGGAGCTTTGACAATTTGTCTGAGGACTTTTGATTGAAAGCATTGGTGTAACGCCACAATTCCATTCTGTCCATAGTTTTAGCAAAAATGGTACAAGGCTAATTAGATAATTATACCATTTTAGTTCAACAACAGTAGACTTGTGCTGTTTGTATGGGATATAAATCTAAAAATAGCCTATTAGTATTATAAACAATAAAATTAATTAAGGTTTTTAGTTGAGATGAAAAAAAGTCAATGGCACGAGCGGGATTCGAACCCACGATCTTCGGCTAGATACGCCGCTGCTCTACCACTTGAGCTATCGTGACCTCGATCCACTCAGACATCAACTTCCTATCTCAACCCCACCTTATGAGTTTTTTTTCATCTCAACTAAAAACCTTAATTAATTGTAATGTATTAATTGGTCAAGCGAACCACGAAATTAGTGAATTATAAACAATGATTAGAACTTGCACCATTAGTATGGTGGCCAAAAACCTTGGAAAAGCAGGTACAAAATAAATGTAAAACATTATAATGATTGGCATGTCTTAACATACTTACTTGCCCAATTTCAGCAATGGAACTGGGATTGCCATTGTTAGATACATTCAGTGGATGGCATAGGGGGTTGGTGATGTGGAACATGAAGAGAGAAGGGCAGAAACCAAAGGCCCAAATTTTGCGCTAAATCTCTAGGCTCCCCCCACACAATCAATTTTTCAAGCTGAAATCCATGCAAATAAATTCTGAGTACAACAAATACTCGACAGCCGAGCAGTGAAGATTTTAGACTCCATGACCTGCAATTGAAACCTGGTCTGGGAATTTGTGGCATATCTCTAGCTTGAGTGTAAAAAATGTGGGCGCTAGGACAGGAGGGCAATGAACTGGCTGACAAACTAGCAAATCCAGGAGCAATTCTTGCTTTGGACCAGAATCATAAATTAGCACACCTCAAAGCATGCCAAAACAGAACTGAATAAACGCATGAACAAAGGACTGTATGGTTGAATATCCATCAGGTTAAAAAAAAAATCAAAAAAATTCTTCAACACTTCAACCAGTAAAACAAAAATCCACTCCAGTAAGCAATATTAAGAAAAATAATAGGCCTTTATAAAATTTCCCCTTCAATTACCAAAAATGGGAAAAATAGAGAAGTCTGCTTAATCTATGAAAAACATTGGAACATGTCCTATATGGCTGTATAGCATTACCCAGGACCAGGAATGGTACAGCCTCATCAGGTAGGTGATACGGAACCGCTGAAACCCTTAGGCCTCTTTCAGACGAGGCGGTTTGGTTGATTCAACTAAGTTGCCCGGTTGACTCTCAACAGTTTACTGCCATGTGAAGACTTAGTTTCACACCAGGCAACTTGTGGAATCAACCTCTTTTCCCCAACGCGAGGTCAGTACATGTTAGAACTCGAGGAAGAAGGAGCTCTTCGTGTGCTTGCTCTTCTGTAAAAAGAGAAGCAAAAAAGGAGGAAACCCAGTAAAGAAAAGTGTGTATTTTATCTGTTGTTATAAAATTGGGAAACGGGCATTTTCTCTCAAATGTTGCGCTACTTCCCTCCAAGCTTCGCTTCTTTTAATTTTACACCATACTCCTCACACCTCATGTCCCCTATCACGGGACTTACGAATATCTTCAATGAACTGCTCCACATTGAAACGTGCAATTGCAACGCTTTCCATGGTGAACTCAGTTGATTCAACTAGGTGACTGGTATGCAGGGCGAATGCCGAGCAGTGTCTTTTGAGTTGAATCAACCAGTGGGGATGAGAACGTGAGTGGCACATGTGCCTGCTGGCCACCTGCCAGGGAGGACGAGTTGACTGCTTGTGAAAGGGTTGGGGCAATTTCCAAACTTTGTGACACCCGTCCATTCAATTAGTTGCCTCGTCTGAATAGGCCTTAAGGGTAGTGCACTACTGAAAGGTGTGGAAATAAATAGGGGTCTCGATAGAACTTTCAGCTCGCAGAAGAAGATGGGAAGTTCATAGTCATCAGTGACCCAAAGAAAAAAAATCTTTTAGTGATTCTATTTTTCTTTGGCTGTTAAATGTATTTAAGCAACCTTTCGGAAATTCCTGTTCAACAAAGTATCAGAAGGGCAGCGAAGTGAAAGGGTTTGTAAAGGTCGGCGGGCAGTACCTTTTGATTAATTAAGGCAAGGGAATAAAGGGATTATTATCAAGGAGGGGTGAATTCACACCTGGCTGATGAAGTTTATTAGCTGTTTTTGAAATGGGGAAATTAATTTAATAGTCATAAAATTAACAAATTAATTTTAACCAATTCATTAATTATTGAATAACTAAAATAAATAAGAATAGTTTATTTTTTAAGGTTCAAAGGTCCACTCACCTCTTTCCCAACGTAAAAGAGCCTGAACTCGATATCTTTCTTTAGGTTGAGAGAGGAAGCCACGAGCTTTCTGAACTGCCCCACTGTCAAATTACTCTTGTTGGTCGTGATGACAGTCGTTCGCTCGTCGTCTGTCTTGATAACGTATCTGTTTTCCATGTTAAATTTATTGGTTAAAGAAAAGACTTGAAAAATGTGAAATCCCGGTTTTGAATGAGGATCGGAAACGGTCGGACTACGACAAGTTGCCGTCTTTCTGGAAAATGGCGGACAATGTAGGGGGGCGATGGCCAATCGGAAATGGAGAAAGGGAATAGCTGCGAGATCCCAAGCCGCCTAGTACCTGGAATTCAAACCTTTTTTCCTTTTATACTATTCTGTCCTAAATTTTAGTTAATTTCTACAAACCAAAAATAAAAAATAAAATAAAATAAAATAATAATAATAATAATGATAAACAAGTTATAATAATTATACCAAAGACAAAGCTCCCAGCGATGGCCGCCTAAATCCGATAGTTCTGTGACTCGACAAGTGTATTATACCCTCCGTCACCCACGGCCAACAATATCTTTCATTTGTCAGCTCCAGTGTCTCTCGAACCATCACTGGGTCTTATGCAGGGTGTTGTGATTTTAGATTCAAATCAGATTTTTTTAAATATAAAATCGTAATTTCTCAACTTTAGCGTCACTGAAATAAAAATCTGACCCTTATTTCTGAAACATTTATTTGCCCACAAGATAACATTTTCGCTGAAAAATTCAAGCTTCCACTGTAGCTGCTCAGAGGATAAGAAATGCCAAAACACATGTTTTTTTTTTTTTTGCTAATAATTATGGCTCGTGCAAAAACTTTTCCGTCAAAATTTTCTAGGATTTCAAACTAGCCTTATTTTATAAATATTCCAACGATATAAGGATGAAATAGCCAATTTTAATAAAACCATAATGGGTTGGTGCAAAATTAATGCAGTTTTGGAAAATTTGTTTTATTTTCGCAGGTGCTTTTCATGTAAACAAAGCCAAATCCTTAAATCTAATTTATGGATTATAACAGATAATTTTAGATAGTTTTAACTGATATCTTTTATAATTAAAAAAAAATTAGTTTATATTGAATTCCTGCGAAATTAAATATGACCAAACTAGATTTTCGTCACATTTATTTGTACGAATTAAAACTTGGGCGATGGGACGTCGGTGGCCAGCGGCCCTGCATTCGAACCCGATATACTTACAAATGGGCTTTTTTTTCAAAAACACCGGCAATTTGAAAAAAAAAAAATTAAAAAAACTTGGGCGAAGTTCGGCCCAAACCACGCTTAACATCAATACAGTTATGTGGAGGGAAGAAGTAGCGAATGCATGGTGTAGCGATGGTTTCGGACATTTCGTGTTGGAGATTTCGATCTCAAGACAGTGGAGGTCGTGGTAGGACTTACGTCGTGGACGACGACCAACTCAAAACATCAATTTAAAAAAAATTCACGTAAGACAACACGGGAAAAGAGATTAGTTTTGGCACTGAACCTTTGTTCGCCATCTGGAGCAAATTCTACAGAAGCTCGTCAAGTGGGTGCCGCACGAAGCCCAAAGAAATCTACGCTTTGAAATTTGTACGTCTCTTCTGTTGCCCCACCAAAATGATCCATTTCTCGATCGAATCATCAAGTGCGATGAGAAATGGATTCTGCACGATAACAGGAGGCGAGGGTGGACCAGGATGAAGCGCCAAAACACTTCCCGAAACCAAATCTGCACCCAAAAAAGGTTATGGTGACTGTTTGGTGTACTGCTGGGCTTGTTCACTATAATCTCCTGAATTATGATTAAAATTATAGCTTTTTTCCATTCAGCAGAGAAATATTAGCAAGAAATTGGCAAAATGCACTAGAAACTGCACCGCCTTTGTCAAGAATTGGTAAACCGTGTATCACAATAATCAGTATCGCAATCGCAACGCCTCTTTTGTTCTTAATCCGTTATACGAGCAAAACCATGAAATAAATTGTTAGTTAAATTTTATGAGCACAACCATGTAATAATTGTTACTTAATTTTTATGAGCAAAACCGTGTAATAAATTGTTAGTTAAATTCATTATATCAAAAAATGGTATTCCGTTGTTTTGATCAATTTTCTACCAAACCATTAAAATTAATTTGTTTAAAAATAAAAACTAATAAATTTTTGCTCTCGGTTAATTTGGTTTATATTAAAATCAATTTGTTGTAATTAATATAACATCAATAATACATGTAGTTTGAATAAAAATATGAGTGTCCGGTTCTTTTGTCTTCGACTGTACTCTGTGCTACCCGACGAAAATCTGGACGTGGGGATCGCAGAGCATGGAGTAGGGTGGCGTTGCATAGCGTTGCATCGGGTAAGTGTGTTCCCGTCCTTATGGTTAAAATTATGGCTTTTTTTCCATTCAGAAGAGAAATATTACCAAGAAATTGGAAAAATGCACTAGAATCTGCACCGTCTTTGTCTAGCATTGGTAAAGCTTATGGGGCCGATTCTTCTTCGCGATAACGTCAGGCCACGTGCCACAATGCCAACCCGGCGGAAACTTAACCACTGGATATGATCGCACCCTCCATATTCACCCGACCTCTCGCATACAGACTTGGACGTTTTTAAGCATTTTGATCACTTCTTGAAGGATAGCATTTTTAGAGAACGCGATGAAACAAAAAACGCCTTGCAAGGCTTTGTTGTGAGTGGAAATAAAGGCTTTTTTTTAGCATCAGTTCATATGCCAGAGCCTCCGTCTTTTATTTTATTATTTCTATTTGTTTTATTATATTATTATTTAAATTCTCACTCCAGCTATATCACAGAAGCCGACAATAGCGGAATCGATGCACGTTGACTCCGATTTTATTATTTCCTTGTAGCTTGCTTTTATTATTCCTTGTATTTTTTGGAAGGTGGCTCACAACCTCATTTAACATTTCTTCTCGAACTCGATCATATTTTTTACATTCCAATATGACATGTTCCAGTGTTTCCACTGCTCCACGTGCACATAACTCGTCCAAGGACAGATTTATCTTTTTAAAGTATTTTTTTACATATGCCATGATTTGATCGAAGTCTGGAAATGATTTTATTTGTCTTTTTATTTGCGCATTGAACTGAAAACCAACGACACCTTAGGAAATAAGTTCTTGTAAAATGGTCCTTTGTTGCGGTTATTATCATCTTGCTGCCAAGAATCCAAACATTGCTTCTTCGATAATCAATATAAATCTTTAATATGTCCATTCTGACAATGGGAAGCTTTTGCATACCTGCTTTCTTTGCCAAAACATCTACTTTTTCGTTACCGTGAATTCCGCAGTTTGGAGGAACCCAGAATAAATCAATAGTAATCTTATTTTCGTACGCACGAGATATTAAAATTCGATTTTGGATGATTTATTATTATATATTATATATGTATATAATATTATATATTAATTTATAGCATCAAACACGCTTTTTGAATCAGTAACAATGATTACTCTTGAACCCGGTTGAATTCGCTCAATTGAATATTGAATTGCTTCCTTAATTGTATAATTCTCACAGGTAAAAATGGATGCCACTTCTGAAAAGCATATTTGTTTTTTGTATTTCGTGAGTGGATCGAAAACAGCACATATTTTGTTATTTCCTGTTTTCAAATCATCAGTGTAAATTAGCGAATCAATCATTTACCTCAGCTGTGAATTCTTCATTTACCGAATATGGGTTCAGATTCTTATTTAAGCCGGGAACACACTTACCCGATGCAACGCTATGCGGCGCTACACGACGCCTTGTCTCGTTTTGGTAGGGTGTTCACATCTGTGCGACGTCAGGCGCACGCCACTTACAGTCACACAGCGTGTTTCACAAATCAGTATCACAATCGCAATGCTGATGCTACTCGACGAAAATGGTGTAAATTTATGAACAAAACCATGAAACAAATTGTTAGTTAAATTTTATGAACAAAACCATGTAATAAATTGTAGTTAAATGTTATGAGCAAATCCATGATATAAATTGTTAGTTAAATTTTATGAGCAAAACTGTGTAATAAATTGTTTGTTAAACTGAATTGTTTTAAATGAAGTTATTCCGATGTTTTGATCAATTTTCTGCCTAACCATCACAATTAAATAATTTTTATACAAGCTCATGAATATTTGATGTTGTTAATTTGGTTTATATTAAAATAAGAATGTTGTAATTAACATAACGACAAAATTACATATACATAGTTCAAAATAAACTACAAAAAATATGATTATCCGGTTCTGATGCTACTCGACGAAAATGGTGTAAATTTATGAACAAAACCATGAAACAAATTGTTAGTTAAATTTTATGAACAAAACCATGTAATAAATTGTAGTTAAATGTTATGAGCAAATCCATGAAATAAATTGTTAGTTAATGTTATGAGAAAATCCATGAAATAAATTGTTAGTTAAATTTTATGAGCAAAACTGTGTAATAAATTGTTTGTTAAACTAATTGTTTTAAATAAAGTTATTCCTGCGTTTTGATCAATTTTCTGCCAGTTTGAAATAAACTACAAAAAATATGAGTGTCCTGTTTTGACTCTACTCGACGAAAATGGTATAATTTTATGAGCAAAACCGTGTAATAAATTGTTAGTTAAATTTTATGAACAAGACAATGTAATAAAAAATTGTAGTTAAATTTTATGAGCAAAACCGTGTAATAAATTGTTAGTTAAATTCATTATATCAAAAAATGATATTCCGGTGTTTTGATCAATTTTCTAGCAAAATCATTAAAATTAAATTTTTTAAAATAAAAATTAATGAATTTTTGATCTCGGTTAATTTGGTTCATATTAAAATACCTATGTTGTACGACAATAATACATGTAGTTTGAATAAACTACAAAAATGAGTGTCCGGTTCTATTGTCTTCGACTGTACTCGGTGCTACCTGATGAAAATCTGGACAGTGGGGATCGCAGAGCATCGTTTTCAAAGATCGGTAATCTTTCTGAACGCTGTATCACATCCTGATGTTTACTGTACATGGTCAAATTTTCTATCAGTGGTGGAGAAGGTTGCTTCCTCCAAAAAGCGTAAGTTAGATCCTTAACAGCTAATCTGCCAATATCCTTTGATATATCTGGATCACAGGCCAATGTCCGTAAGACAATTCGATCACTTAACAATTTTCTGCTAATTCTAGGAGGCCTGACTCTTCCTTCTTTTCAAGACCATTTATAGGAGTGGATTGAAGGCATCTTAAGCTCAATCTAATGGTTTTGTTTTCTAACACGTCCAGCTTTTTTAGGAGGGATTTCCTAGCTTGTCCATATAGTGCACATCCGTAATCGTTCAGCGACCTGATGGTTGATTGATAAAATAATAAGGATATCGTTGAATCAGTTCCCCAGTTTTGTCACAAATCATTTTCATTAGATTTAAATATTTTTCAGAAGAATTAACTATATGATTAATATCCGAGTCCCATTGGAGTATCTAAATTAAGTCCCAAGTACCTACCTTTCAGTCGTTAGCACCTGAAATGTGTAGGGACCTAGTAGTGTTCCATTCAAGGGTACGTATCTTTCCTTAGTGAAAATGGAAATATTTGATTTCACCTCTGAAACAGTGAGACCTAGATTGCTGAAAAACTGTTCTAATGCCACTATAGATTGCTTAAGTTTTTCCTGACAGGTTTCTAGTGACTGATGGGTAATAGATCACTGCATCATCTTGTTGAAGAATGAGGACATTATCTGGCTATATTTGTTCAATATCCTTAATGTAAATGGAATAAAGAAGTGGAGATAGGATGCCCCCTTGAGGCAGACCCTTTTGTGTCAATCTAGGCCCTATTAATTTATTATTGACTTTAATTCTAATCGGACCATTAGTGAAATGATACAATTATTGTGTAGGGTAAGTTAAGCCAATTCAATTTGTTTTTTAAAATTTTAATATTGACATTATCGAATGCTCCCGAGATACGCAGAAATATTGCTAATGTCCATTTACGGGAAGAAAATCCATCCAGCCGTTACCAGAGATGATACGTTTAAAAGCGTTGACTTTCCCTTTCTAAATCCATATTGGAAATCCGGGAGAATCCTGTTTTTTTCAAAACATTCTATACGAAATTTGATCATCCTCTCAAAAGTTTTCGTAATACACGAGATTTGGACGATACGATGATTCAACATTTTGTGGTTTATTGTGTTTTAAAATCGGTATTATAGTGCATTCTGTCCATTGAGTCGGAATTTCGCCTTGTTCCCAAACTTCATTAAGCTGCTTAAGTAGATGTTGTATTGCCAGTACCGAAATATTTTTGAGTACAGGGTAAGCAAAATGGTCTGGGCACGGTATTGTATTTGTGGTTGATTTAGTAGCTCGTTTCAACTCCTCAGATGTAAATTCTTTTGTTAAGTCGTATTCGTCCTTATTTAATACCACCGGTAGAAGACTAAAAGTCCCTTTTATTTGTCACATCATCAGACGCGATTTTCTTGAAAAAGTTTTCCGTCCATTCTCCGATTTCTATAGGAGCTACGTTTTCAGTTGAAGACATCTAATTTGTTTCCAAATATTTTCAATTGGCGTGTTTTTATTAATGCTATTACAAAAATCTTTCCATGATTCCCTCTTTGCTGTTTTTATGATACTTTTCAGTTCAGCTTGTTTACGTTGGTATTCCGTAAAAGTTTCTAATGATGGTGAATTTCTATAAAGTCCATACGCTTTTGTTCGATTTTCTTTAGCCTTTGTACAGTCAATCGACCACCATACTTTATGTTTTTTTTTATGATTTCATCGATATGTGTGGGATAGACGATTCACAGGCATGCTGTAAGCACGATACCCATTCGTGGTATGATGTGCTGTCATATTGGGCTAGGTCAGTGTCCAATATATTTCTAAATTTGTTCCAATAAGCTTTTTTAGTTTGCTATTTTCTGTTAGAATATAATTGTGTTGGGCTTGTCGAATAAGTATTGGAAGACATTAATATCGGGAAGTTGTCAGATCACAATGTTTCGGTGATTATTTCCCATCGAAAATTACATGCAATGCTCCCCGAACACAATGAGATATCAACTGCTGAGTTATTCCGTCGCATCACTCTTTTTAACAGCGTAAGAGAGCCAACATTTAAAAATACTATTTGAGCTTCAGTAAAGCTGGGCGCACACTAGATCCGGGTGGCGGCGCGGCGCGGAATTGTGAAGGTCCGCACACTATGTGGGAGCCGCTCTCGGCCGCGTTGGTCGATTTTTCGCTGCTTAGTGTTGATTTTGCATATCCAGTAGTCCCATGTCACAATCGCTGGCTTCGTCTTTACAAATATGGCGTTCGAGAGCAGCCGAATATACCCGAACTCAACGATTTCCGACCACCCCGGCGTACACTAGGTAGCGCGGTGCGGCTCGGAGCCGGGTTCGAGAAGTCTGGCAAATTCCTCTGTCTCCGCGCCGCGCCGCGCCACCGACCTAGTGTGCGTCCAGCTTTATAGCTTCCAAAAGTGCAACTCCCCTCTAATCTAAAATATCACCACCAATAGTAGGGTGATGGCAGTTGAAATCTCCACGCTTAAAAAAAAAAAAAAAAAACCCACTGTTGTTTTGTCAACTCGCTGGAATTAGATAACGAATGTACAGTAAGTTTTCTCCCGGTTGGATCTTTAATTCTCACACCATCATAGAAGAGACCTTCATAGTTAATCGATAGTACCAGACCTGCCATCCCTTCGATCATGTGGAAATATGTTATAACCGTTAAAGTGGTTAAACCTGGTCTCCGAAATTCCCGCTAAATGAATGTTATTCGCTATTTGTAAGCCTCAAATTCATCTTTTTTGGAAACTAAGGACCGTGCGTTCCACTGAAATATATTTAAGCCTCCCATTTTCTACCCATGAAAGATTGTACGGTGTTTGTAGATGTTAACTCGTGTTAACTCGAATAGAGAAATGTCCAGTAAGATCGTGAACGCCCCTTCTTTTCTTAGCATGTTAAACGTTAATTTTTCCGCAATGCTACGTGTGTGACTGGTAGAACCAAAAATAAAGCTATAACAGCCCTTGAAGGCTTGTTGTTGTGTGCTTTGGTTTCCTTTTGTGTTAAATTGTAAGATGCCAGGAGTTAATAACAAAGGAAAATTAATCAACTCTTTCATTCAAAATGCTATCTTTGCACTCGAAAAGTACTAACAAATGACACGCTTCAATTCGTGTGGACATACTCAATCTGTAACCTAAGGTCTAACTGCCTACAACTTTATAAGATAGGAGATGTATCTATTGTGAATAAGAGTGTAAGGACGGATCAGAAATTAACAAAAGAAATGTATTGGTCCGATTTAATTAATACTTGTTTAAGAATAAAAATACGTGTAAACAAAAAACAGCTGTTAAATTCATAGCTGCCATGTTGATTACCTATGCCCTAACGGATAGCAAGGCGACTACATTTTCGACCTAACACCTAATATTGTCTCTGGCCTGTTAGATCGAGCAATGTTAATTAGCCGATTCTTACAAGTCTACGTCATCATTTTTCTCGATCTAACAGGGTTAACACAAAGATCGTGAATACCCTTATTATCGTCAAAAATTTCCAACTTTCCCTTGTGTTTTACACTATTTTCCTCTTGAATTATTCTTAATAATAGTGAATGCCGTTTCATAAACCGCATCCTTGTTAACTATATCCTTTTCCTTGGTTTCGCTACTCCTGGGCGTGTTAAATTTCATTAACGCACCACGAACATTTTTTGGTGTATTTTCTGCATATAACAGATCCTTGTTGTGAAAAGATGTAGTTTAATTTCCTTTCTAGGCGAGGAAAAAAATCTCGTGTTTTTTGTACGAGCGTTTGTACGAGCTGGAGGAAGTTAGCGGCCTGTCATCTTTAAGCCAGAAACACACTTACCCGATGCAACGCTATGCGACGCTACCCGACGCAAGTCCAAACTCCGATTTTCCATAAGGTTGCATTACCCCCGTGCACATCTGCCCGATGCTACGCAACGCTACCCTGCTCTACGCTACGTGATCCCCACTGTCCAGATTTTCATCGGGTCGCATCGAGTACAGTCGAAGACAAAAAACCGGACACTCATATTTTTATTCCAACTACATGTATTATTGTCGTTATATTAATTACAACATACTTATTTTAATATAAACCAAATTAACTGTGATTAAAAATTAATTAGTTTTTATTTAAAAAATTAATTTTAATGGTAGAAAATTAATCAAAACACACGAATACGATTTTTTGATATAATGAATTTAACTAACAATTTATTGTACTCTCTTCGGCCGTACATATACTAAAATTGGAACAATTTATTACACGGTTTTGCTCATAAAATTTAATTAGCAATTTATTTCATAGTTTTGCTCGTAAAATTACACCATTTTCTAATGTCGAGTAGCATCAGAACAGGACACTCATATTTTTTTTAATTTATTTCAAACTAAGTACATGTAATTTTGTCGTTATATTAATTACAACATGATATTTTAATGTAAACCAAATTAAACGAGATAAAAATGCATAAATTTTTATAAACATTGTTTAATTAAGTTAGGAGTAACTTTGTTTAAAACAATTAAGTTTAACAAACAATTTATTAGATGGTTGTGCTCATAAAATTTAACTAACAATTTATTACAAGGTTTTGCTCAAAATAGTGCATTAAGAACAAAAGATGCGTTGCGATTGTGATAGTGATTATTGTGATAAACGCTGTGGACTGTACGCGACGTGTGCTTGCGTCGGATAGATGTGCACACCCCACCAAAACGTTTCAAGGCGTCGGGTAGCATCGGGTAGCGTCGCAAGGCGTAGCATCGGGTAAGTTGTTCCTGGCTTATGCGACGATACCCGAAGCTACCCGACGCAAATCCAAAGTCCATTTTTCCATAAGATTGTATTACCCCCGTGCACATCTGCCCGATGCTATGCCACGCTAACCTACTCTACGCTCTGCGATCCCCTCTGTCCAGATTTTCGTCGGGTCGCATCGAGTACAGTCGAAGACAAAAGAACCGGACACTCATATTTTTATTCAAACTACATGTATTATTGTCGTTATATTAATTACAACATACTTATTTTAATATAAACCAAATAAACTGAGATCAAAAATTCATTAGTTTTTATTTAAAAAAAAAAAAAATTATTTTAATGGTTTGGTAGAAAATCAATCAAAACACCAGAATATCATTTTTTGATATAATGAATTTAACTAACCATTTATTACACGGTTTTGCTCATAAAATTTAACTAACAATTTATTTCATGGTTTAGCTAGTAAAATTATACCATTTTCGTAGAGTAGCTTCAAAACAGGATACTCATATTTTTTGTAGTTTATTTCAAACTGGCAGAAAATTTATCAAAACACCGGAATAACTTAATTTAAAACAATTAAGTTTAACAAGCAATTTATTACACAGTTTTGCTCATAAAATTACACCATTTTTGTCGGGTAGCGTCAGAACAGGACACTCATATTTTTTGTAGTTTATTTCAAACTATGTATATGTAATTTTGTCGTTATATTACAACATTCTTATTTTAATGGAAACCAAATTAACCGGGATCATAAATTCATTTATAAAAATTATTTATTGATTTATTATTGATAGTTAGGCAGAAAATTAATAAAAACAATTGATTACATGGTTGTGCTCATAAAATTTAACTGAGAATTTATTACATGGTTTTGCTCAAAATAATGCATTAAGAACAAATGAGGCGTTGCGATTGTGTTACTGATTTGTGAAACACGCTGTGTGACTGTAAGTGGCGTGCGCCTGACGTCGCACAGATGTGAACACCCTACCAAAACGAGACAAGGAGTCGTGTAGCGTCAAATAGCGTTGCTCGGGTAAGTGTGTTCCCTGCTCCACTGTCCAGGGTTTCGTCGGCCAGTCAGCCAGTGAATCGAGGATTTCATTACCAACTTGTGCCCTCATGGTCCCTGCATGAACTTCACTTCTTCAACAGTCTTTGTCCACAGTTACTTAAATGTTCTTTTGACACAGAGCTAACCAGTGAGCTTAAAAATTCGAACAACAGTTTACCCGGCATAGACTATGTTCATTATAGGAGGATAAGTAATCTACTCTCAATTGCCAATTTTGGCAATCAAACAAGTTCTGGGAAAATGGACAGATTTCAAATTGGTGGAAAGAAACATTGCTTATTCTAATCAAGAAAAATGGTTTGCATAAGAAGAACATAGGAAATGTGCCATTGCCTAGTTTTACCATTCCTTCCAAGCCTCGCACCACTTGACTTCAAGCCTCAATTTATAAATAAAATGGATTGTTGCCATTCAAATCAATCACATATTTTTACCCATGTATATTTATGTCTTTTATGTATTTATTTATGTCAGGGCGGAAGCAGGCGATCATGGAAAAACAAAATGAGATCTCCACGTGTTTGCCGGTAAATCAGGGTGTTCCTCAGGGCTTCATCATGGTCTCCGTTCTTTTCTGAATTTACCTTTACGATTTACAACATAAAATAAAATCGCATACCTCCAGTAGCTGTAGTTAGTATAAATAATACATTTAATCACAATCAAAGGAGAGGTAAAAGAAAAAAATATAATGAAATATATTATTTATTAAAAGATGAAAAACTATTACAAATCAAGAGTCAATCAATTTGAGGAAACCATCTTAAACGTTATTTTCAATAAATATATATTTTTATACTCAGAAAAATATACTATATACCTAAATATTAGTTTAATTAATTTAATTTAATCTTTATTGTACATTGATAATTTATACATACATATTATATAGTATTTACAGGCGTAGAAAATGAAGTTTTATTTACAAAGAAGCGTGGTAAAGAAGAAAATCACAGAAATCATAAAAGAAGAAAGATAACTAATAGTTAAATATTTTTTAATAATCATTTGATTAGAAAAAAAAGAGGAAATATATTTGAATTTTCGACGACATTTACACAATCTCAAGAAATTGTTGGCAATTGAAAAAACTGAGCTAAAGTCAGTTATTAATTTAGATTTCAGTCGATTTGGCTTGTAATTGATGAGTCAATTACTGAAGGTCTGTTTTAAAAATGTATGATATTATTTTTTGTCTTTGTTGTGGGTCTGGAAAAAGGCTTCAAGAGGGAGAATCGGTTCGTCGGTCGGTAGTGTGATTTTCGGTAGCGTCCTTCTGGTATTAGCACTGGTCACCCCTTTGAAAATCCTCTGGGAATGGTAGTCGTTACTGGAGGAGGACGTCAGGTCTGCGATCCGCATCGCCTCTTCACCGGTCGGATCTGAGGGCGGCTCGGAGGCAATGGAACCTTTCACACTGCTCTCTTCTTCAGCTGAAATCGTTGTTGTCGGTCCGTCGTCCATCTTTTTCGAAATGACATTCGCATTGTGGTCCACTTCGTTTTCGACGATCTTTGAAGGGATAGCGGATTTGGGCAAATCGTCTTCTGAGCTGCTTTCCTCGGCGAATCTGTTCGTGGTCAGTTTTGTCTTTATCGGGAAAGGTTTTCTTTTTGCTGAGAACACGCCTTTAGGCTTGATAGTGACTCTTGCCGTCGGGATCGGGCTGTCGTCGACCTCCTTAGGTGGGATCGTCGACGTCCTGTATCTGCTGTAGTATTTTCCGGTACCGGGTTTATATCGATTTGTGCTCGGTCTGAACGTATTGATCCGCTCTGTTGTCGTCGTCTCCAAATTTTCCGGCTGCTGAGTTGTCGACGTTTTGTACCGCGAAGGACCGATTCTGGATTTGTATTTTCTATATTTGGATTCGGTCGTGGATTCGGATTGGTACGTGGTGGTTGTGCTGGTTTCAGAAGTTGGTTTCGGCTGGTGGGTCGTTCTCGTCCTGCCGGGATATTTCGTGCTTTCGGTTTTGGTTTTGACCGTCGGGTCGATTTCCGGTTCGGATTTCTGAGGTGTCGGAGTAGTTGTAGATGTGGCTCTATTTAGTCTCTCCCTGTAATCCTTCACGCTAAACCTAGGTCTGTTGTTCCCGTATTTATTTTTTAGTCTCGAGGAAATGGAGTTGGTCGCCGTTTCTATTGACGGGGTTGTGACAGTTATTGGAGCGCTCGTTGTTGTTGTGGTGGTCGTCGTAGTGGTCGTAGACGTGCTTGTTGAAGAGCTAGGCGGGTGGCGGAACTCATCGTCATAATTAATGTCAGACTGGTCGTTTTCTCCGATTTGCACGTCGCCCAAACCAAAGTGTTGTGTGTTGTAGTATTGGTCGTACTGGTTGTATTCGTCTTCTTTCGGTCTGGTTATAATATTGTCATTATGGTTTCTGGTCAAAGGCCCTGACTCGCCTGAGAAGGCGGTTGTATAATCGTACTGTTCGGTCGGTTCGTAAATCTCGGGTTTAGGGGTCGTCGACGTGGTCGTACTGGTCCTCTGTCGTTTGAATTCCGAACCTTCTCTGTACTTACTCGGTTTCCTCCTCCTCTGTGACTTGTGATAATCTACGGTAGTGGAAGAAACATCTGTCAAACGGTGGTTTTTAAGCTTAGAGTTACCGGTCAGTTCGTTCCTGGTTTGGCTCGGTCTTGAAGGACGACGACGTTTCGGAGGACGGTATTTGGTCGTCGTTTCAACGGCGACGGTCGTCGTCGGGGATTCTGTCGCCAGTTCTGTGTTTTCCTGGTACTTAGTGTCTATAGTGGATATAATGTTGTATTGTCCGTCATCACTGACTTCCGGAGTCTGGGTCGATTGTTCTTCCGAAGTGGGTTCGGACAGGTAAGGGACTACGTCAGGCGATGGCGTCGGAAGGAAAGGCACAGGTGCGTTTTCGTTATACCCGTGGTAAGAATTTATTTGCACTTGGGGCTTACGGTCGGTGTAAGTTTCGTAAGTAGTCGGTTTAGAGTAGGGCTTCGGAGCGCTAGACGGAACGAAAGGAGCTTCCGTTTCGTTTGGTATTTTCTTCGGTTCTTCGTAAGGTTCGGAAGATACGTCAATTGTGGTCACAGTTATTGGATATACATCTTGCGTAAAAGGTTGCTGAGTAACTATGTAATCCGGTTTAACGCTCGCGAGTGGAGAGCCTTGAGTTTGATAGTCGTTTAGTTGAAACGGTTGAGCCACGTCTGAAAATTTTACGCTATGGGGAGCTAGAGAAGGATAGGTAGTAACAAACGGTGAGTATGTGTGTACGTCTTTTTGGCTTTCTACGGTCGTCGTATACGGTTGAGAACTTTGGAACGGTCTGCCTAAATTTGAAAAATGTTCGTAAATGTCTTTACTTGGTTCTTTTTCTTCCGTCACCGGTTTAATGTTCTGTTCCGGTCTCCTCGTGCTAAGCTGTATGTCGCCAAAAGGGTTTCTGTGGAAATACGGGTCGTTAGGTTGGTTTTTGTTCTTGGTATAACCGTTATTGAAAAAGGAGATGGAAGAAGGTTCGAAGCTACTCGTCACGGAGGTTTTAAACTGATCCAGATGGCTTAACGTGGGGTAAAGTGTTTGGCCCTGCCCGCCCAGGCGGTAAGGCGTATGCGAGATGGGTTTGTTCGGCTTTCGCGCTTTATGGAAACTGTTGTCTAATCCAGAAGGCTGGAAGGGCTGTGGCTGTTCGAAATAGAACGTGTTGGGGGTCAATGAGGTCGATTGACTGTGAGAAGGAAAAGCCGAGGCTTTGTTGTTAATTTCCCTAGGGGGAGGTCTGAGGGAACTGTCGTAATAGTACGCCTGTTCAACATAATCGTTGTACTTCTGAGGACGTTTGGGCGGATCGCTGTAGACATACGGAGAACCGACGAACTGATGGTGGAACGGGTAACCGCCGAGCTTGGGCCTGTTGTCCAAATGGTGATAATCGTGAGTGAGCTGCGGCCTCGGAGACTTTTTCGTAATGTGCGAAGCGTGCTCTCTCGCGTTCACAGTAGCGTGGCCGAAGACGCTGAACGAACCGAGGATCGTGGGGGGTGTCGGAGAGAAGATTCCGATGTTCTCTGCCTGGTCGGTCTGCTGGGCTAGAATTTTCTTCGTTGGAGAGTAGCTGTAGCCCTTTTGGTACAGGGGGTACCGGATCAATCCAGAGTGCCCGACGTGTCTGCCAAGTCCTGGCGCTTCACGAATAGGCCGCCAATCATCATAAGGCAAGCGTGTTACCTATAACACAAATACACATTCGATTTTACACTTAGCTAATAAGAGTTATGTTTTTGATGCGGAAACGAGAGAGAGAGAGAGAGAGAGAGAGAGAGAGAGAGAGAGTGAGAGAGAGAAGTCTAAAATGGGCATACTCACTCTTGCCTGTTCCTTGGAATAAACCACATGCGCTGTGCTCCACCGGACTACACCTGCAAAAAAGGAAGTAATAAAGTCTCTTTTTCAATCGTTTACCGAAAAACAGCTTCTCAGTAGAATAGTGAAACCTTACTACATATTTCAACAAATATTACATAAATTCTTTCTATATTTTTGTAAGTGACCCAGTGCCGGTTCATCATAATTCCATGTAGATAACCTGAAGCATAACCTGAAAAGAGTTTACGAGATAGCACACTACTACAACGGTGCCCTCAGCATAACAAATAGATATAATAACCAGATGGTGAAAGGAGGAATGCCTTTTAATAAACCCCAAAAAAACGATTGTAGCTGACTTTACTAAGAAAAGGGCACAGATTCATGCCACTCGTGCTAAATGGACGCTTGTAATTCCCTTCTCAAAAAACGTGAAATAGAAGTCACTTTTGACAAAAGAATTTCTTCGAATCAGCAACTAAATATAATAACACAGAATGAAAATTATCATCGACAAGTGTAAACGTCTTTATGGGGAAAGCTGGAGTCTAACCTCAAATACATTCATATGGTTGTTACAGTGGTTGCTAGAACCATGATAGACTACGGATCGGGGATATGGACAAAGCCATAACAGCTAAACCTAAAAAATATATCCATCAGGAAACGGATTAAGAACAAATCCTTGGTTTAATGGGAATGTAGTCAAGTACATAGGCATACAAAAAAGTTCATCAAAGGAAACAGACAGCCCAACTATGAAATCTAGAACTCTAGAATAATCTTTTGACGGCTGGCCGAACACTGCAGACTTGGAGCAGCTGAAACAATCCTATACTGATATCGTCAGGAAGAAGAAATTGCGGGTCCTTTGTTGGTGCCAAGGGTTTTGCAGATTAAGATTCTTACTCCTGCAAAACGTAAAGCCCGGGTTTGAAGGGCACTCTTTAAAGTTATGGTATCAGATAAAAAGGCATAAGCAAAGAAAAGCACTAGATAATATTGGAGATAAACCAATACTCGTAGCGGTACGTAGGTAGTAAAGAGGCCGACCTATTTTAACTGTTAACAGTTAGCAGAAACCAAATTCCATGACTTTTGTCTAATTAGCTACTTTTTAATATTCAGATAGATCGCTATTGTCTACAGATTTGAAAAAGAGCCACGCTACTGAGAAATGCGCATGGGTTGGTTAGGTTAGGAATGTTAAGGTTAAGGTTAGGGAAAGGTTATGTTTCATAACGATGATTCCATATTTTTTCTTGGCTTTTGTTTAATTAATTATTTTTTAGTAATGTGAACAATTGCTATTGTCTGCAGATTTGAAAATGACCACGTTAGCTAGAAATGCACATGTGTTTTTAGATTAGGTTAGGAATGGGGTAAGGTTATGAAAGGTTAGGGTTAAGGTTCTCTATTTCTGCGTTTTCTTTGTTTGACTTGTTGCTTCATTGTAAACCTCTCAATGACATTGATATTTCTTTCAAGAATGGCCCCACCCGAGTCAAGAGCGTGTATGAATTAGGAAAAAGAATAGGACTCGGAAGACAACCTTGTTTGACTCTCGAGCTCACCTGGAACCATTCCGAGCCACATCTTTAACTACAAAAACCAAATAGCCACACAAACCTTTTAGTGGCAAATTTGGTTCAGATCTCAGGGGATAAACCTTTTCTATAAATAATGACAAAGGCGGAACAAGTTTTATGATGTTTTATATAAAATTATATAATATATAATATACATCAGTCGTAACTTATTTTCTGATTCTTTTAATCGCTGTTTCTAATATGTGCTCGGTCTAGGCCAATGCCATGTCCGCAACGGTGTATTTTCCGTTCGGTTAAGCTCGTGGATTTCATGTCGTCGGTTTGTTCGTACTGCTTTTTTGGCCTATATGCTCAGATATTTCATTATTTTCTTTTTTCTTTCCTGTTGTAATTTGTTTACGGGTAACCGCACAATTTAACCTCGGCCTGCGGGAAGAGGAACATTTCCGTTGTAATTTCTGTTAAAGTGTTTGAATCCTGAGGAGAAATTATGCCAGAGGAAAAAGAGAGAACGGACGTAAATTGACCTCACTACCATGACAGTACAAAATCCACGACCTCTTCCTCCCGATTTGACCCTCATTTTTCGTGATTTTATTAATTCTTCTTCTTGTTTGAGTTAAAACTCTCGCCAGAATCCATTGGTACACGTGTCCGACTGGTCTCGCCTTGAATTTAAAACTCCAAAGTTTCGGTTCAACAAACATTTCACAATATTGTCACGCGATTTTCACTGTAGGAACGGATTCAATTTATCCGTGTAACACCAGCTCGCATATAATTTCAGGTAGTAAAGGGCGTCGAGGTTCTTGAGGACATCGTCTTTTAAGGCGTGGTGGATTCTCAGGATGGAAAAGTGTAGATAAGGCTTTGGCAGAAAGTGCCAGACTACACCCTAACAATTTTCCAAGTTCAAGTTCATGCAATACAATTCTGTGCACAGTAGTTATTAAAGAAAGATATGAAAGGTGCACATATATTCTCTCAGGCAGCTAGGCAGCCATAAATGTACTAAATGCGAATGCTTTCAATTCCAAATTTAAAAGGGAGTGCCTAAATTGCCTTATGGCTCTAGGAAAAAAGAACAAGATGACCTTAAAGTGGGTTTCCGGACATAAGGCGTAGAAGGAAATGAATAGGCTGATCAACTTGCCAAAAAAGTGGTACCCCTTTCAACCATGCGGTCAGAACCATAACTAAATGCAGAGGACTGTGTGCTTAAGTTGGAACTGTACAAATGGACTGAGAAAGAAAAACTAAAATTCTGGATAAAGGCTCCAGGTATGAGGCAATTTAAGAGATTTATAAATCTCTCAAAACGGAAGGCGAAGGAACTCCTCTCTCTTGACAGGCAGGATATGAGGAAAATTTTAGGCCTCTATCTGCCACTGTCCTTTTAACTAGAATCTTATGAAGGGGTAAAGCAAAGACAGAAACATGCCGACTCTGTCAGGAGGAACCTGAGACATCGGCACATGTCCTTTGTGAATGTGAAGCATTAGTCCAGTTACGGTACAGCCACATCGGGACATTTGTCACATCGAAGGATTTCAGCGAAGAGGCACCAGGGAATGCGATTAGTTAGTGTTGTAAGAAAAAGCGCACTTTCGAAGGTACGGTTATAATTTATAAGGGTTACACAATAGATCTATTTAAGTCGCACTGGAGGAAAGGATTGTCATAGTTCTATATCAACTCCCCAACTATTTAAGAAAAGCTTCGGCAGTAGAATGGATTGAGGAATTTGTTGAACTTTTGGAAGCTGGAATGGATCGAAAATGACATTGATGTCATTGCAGTTAGTGAGGTTGGTGGTGAAGAGCTTTGACAATGATGTAGTAAGTAGAAATTAGTTAGATAGATGGAAAGATAGATTTCCACGAGACATTCACACATGCCCTTCAATTGCGTAAAATATACCCAGGGCTATGGTGGGAATCGAACCCACGACCGCCGGTAAAGAGCGAGAGTGTGACACCCTAACCACTCGGATGATGACAATACAATCGTTGAATGAATAAAAAAAAATTGTTTCCCGTTATCAAAAGCGGAATAAAATAGTATGAAATCGAGAAAATCGTTTCCCCAGCCCGACAAATCGAAACCATTCTGAGTTCATTTCAACTCAATATTTTTCCAAGGTAAACTCTCCATCAAAGGAATGACAGCCGTGATATTCCAAGTTTATCCAAATTGTCTGCAGTACATCACCCCCATTAACAAGCCGAACGGAAAATATGCCAAATTCGTGCCAGTCCGATGTGGTAGGTGATTATTGATAGACGGATTTAATTTTGCCGCGTCCTCCTATGCAGATTGCTTCTTCTTTCGTAAAACGGTGGTGGCTATTTTTATAGGTGCTCCAAGCTCAGTTTACAAGCTTGAACGAACGGTATCCGCGGAGAGACTTACCAGAAGAAATGTAAACACTCACCTAATAGCACGATGAGTAGGACCGCCCTCATCTCGATGGCCTTTCACCTGAAACACAGATGACAAATTAGTTATCTTAATAAACGAAGGGAAAGGATAATACGTGTAGGATAAAACGTTCAAACGGTTGTTAATAAGGGAAAGTGGGATCGTTTAAAAACACTGTGTGGACAGCAGCGCGGTCCAATTAAACTGGAAGAACCTCACTTAACCCATTCTCCTTGGCCTTCCGGATCGTGTTTCACGTTCCATTCGTCACCCCGCCATCCCATTAACACTCGAGTCTTCAAAAAGCTATTCCTTATCTAATCATCTTCAATCCATTCAGTCATTCCTCTCGAAAAGCTCCGTTAAATTTGTTCCTTTAAGTTAAACTGGGCTGATGAACAGTTATCAAAACTTCCATGTAGCTTCGGTTCCAGTAAGTATACTGATCACCGAATTAATTTTATAAATCGGTGAAGTGAAATTTGTAAAATTAAAAATCCTAGTCATTTGCAGATGGTTATTTTATGGAGACTGAATGTTCATTTTTTATAGAGCCAGACACCCAGATCTTCAGACGGAGATAGTCTTCCTCATCGAATTTTATGTTTGTCACCTTAAGTAATAATACAGCGTTTGTCCAAGTGTAAAGACACATCGCACATTTATATAAATTATCGAGGGAAAGCTGAATTAAACCTAGGCTATTTGAAGCAAACCGAGAGAGAGAGAGAGAGAGAGAGAGAGAAAGTCATTGAGTGGGTAAGAATAAGAGAGAGAGAGTTAGAGATAGAGAGAAAAATGAGTGATAGTGTGACAGAGAAAGTAAGCGAGTGAGTGGATGAGTGAGTGAGTGCGAGAGAAAGAAAGAAAGTAAATGAGTGAGAGGGAGAGAACCCGAGAGGAGTGAGTAAGTGCGAGACAGATAAAGAAAAAGGGAATGAGTGATAATCAGCGAGAGACGGATTGGTTGATTGATATAAAGATAATGTTTTATTTCACCACGAAAAGAGAGAGAGAGAGAGAGAGAGAGAGAGAGAGAGAGAGAGAGAAAGAAAGAAAGAGAGATTGAATGAGCAAGTGAGAGAGAATAAGTCAGTGGGTAAGAATCAGAGAGAGTGAGTGAGAGAAAGAGAGAGAAAGTAAGCGAATGAGTGGTTGAGTGAGTGATTGAAAGAGAGTGAGTGAATGAATGACATAGAGGGAAAGTGAATGAGTGAGAGAGATAGAGTGAGCAAGTGAGTGAGTGCGGGAGAGGGAAAGAGAGTAAATGCGTGAGAGTGAGAGCGAGAGAGAGAGGGAGTGAGAGAGTAAATGAGAGAGAGAGAGAGAGCGAGAGAGAAATTGAGTGAGTAAGATAGCGAGTAAGTTGGAGGGAGAGTCGTACTAACAACCAAGTTATCTCAGATCGTCACTTTTTTTACAACTTTGTGAAGTAATTATTTCCTATGAGATGGTTTACACTTTGTCAAACAATTTTATCTCAGTTATATTGCATTTACAAGAGTGAACAGCGAGACGGATCATTAAAATGTAAAATGACGATCGTAAACATCCAAACCGTTTTCTAAATAACTGTTAACTTTTACCTTACCGTTTGACTTGAATTTGTATTTTCGTACGAAAAATCGAACAAAAATATGAGAAAAACATCTACCTTGAGAGATTTTATAGTTAATTAAATCCTTGGATGCTCAAGTTGTTATTTTTCGCTGTAAAATCCTACCGTTTGTTACACTAAGAAGGGATTCCTAATTCGATGGAGTATTATACGCATGAATTAGCTTTATTCACTCCAATTAACCGATACTTGTTCTACCCTACTTCCTCCCTACGTCGAACATCTCTGGGACGGGAACCATAACCAGAATTCGGGAGTCAGTCAATTGCGATAACAATTATCAACTTCTTTTATACTATTAAAATGTTTGTTTTTATTTTGATTTTGATTTATTTATTTATTTTTTGTATTAACGTAAACTTCTTCTGCACAGCTTTAGCTTTTTGCCAAAAAGTTCGTTTCTGTACTTTTGAAAACCCTTAGCCAAGAATTTTCAGTATATATTAAGAGAAAAAATATATTGCTTGTAATAGTCCAAAAAATATTTTGAGAAAATGGTGCCGAAAAATGCACTGTTGGAATCATTAAATTTTTTTACCAAAAATGAACGTTTCTGTACTTTTGAAAACCCTTAGCTACGAATTTGCAGTATATATTAAGAGAAAAAAATATATTGCTTGTAATAGTGAAAAAAATATTTTGAAAAAATGGTGCCGAAAAATGTCAACTGTTTTCAAACTGTTTGAACCATTAAATTTTTTTACCAAAAATGAACGTTTCTGTACTTTTGAAAACCCTTAGCTACGAATTTGCAGTATATATTAAGAGAAAAAAATAAATTTCTTGTATTAGTGAAAAAAATATTTTGAAAAAATGGTGCCGAAAAATGCCAACTTTTTTCAAACTCTTTGAACCATTAAAAATTTTCGCCAAAAATAAACGTTTCTGTACTTTTAAAAACCCTTAGCTACGAATTTTCAGTATATATATTATGAGAAAACAAAATATTACTTGTAATAGTCCAAAAAATATTTTACGAAAATGGTGCCGAAAAAATGTCCTTTCTTTGAACAATTAAATCAAGTTGTAACATTAATGAAATATGGTGAAATTTTAAAAGGTTGACGCTTAATAAAGTACAGGCTCTCATTGGAAAGAGGTGCTTACCAAAATTAATATCTATTTGATATAACTATACTTAGAAAAATAAATAGTAAAAAACCGTCAGTCAGAAAAATGGCCGCTAACCTTTAAGAAAAATGAAGCCATTTCTGGCCAATTTAGAAACGTTTGATACTTAAGCTTAAAGTACAAATTCTCCTTAAAAAGAGGTGCTTATGAAAATGAAAATCCTACGGTTAGCACTGGAGATAAAAAAATAAATAGGAAGGAACCATCCCTCCTAAAAATATACGCTTACAGGGGAGGTTATTAACGACCATTTCTCGGAGGGAGGTTATTATCTTCTTTATGTTGCCACTTCAAGCTCACCCATTGGATTTTCACATTAGCATTCATTTTTAAGGAGAGACTTTATGCTTAAACGACAAACTTGCGTTCGTCGGGCAGCATCGAGTACAGTCGAAGAAAAAGAACCGGACAGTCATATTTTTATTCAAACTACATGAATTATTGTCGTTATATTAATTACAACATACTTATTTTAATATAAACCAAATTAACCGAGATCAAAAATTCGTTACTTTTTATTAAAAAAAATTAATTTGAATGATTTGACAGAAAATTGATCAAAACACGAATACCGTTTTTTTGATATAATGAAATTAACTAACCATTTATTACCCGGTTTTGCTCATAAAATTTAACTAACAATTTATTTCATGCTTTTGCTCATAAAATTACACCATTTTCGTCGAGTAGCGTCAGAACAAGACAATCATATTTTTTGTACATATTTCAAACTATGTATAGGTACTTTTGTCGTTATATCCATTACAACATACTTATGTTAATATAAACCAAATTAACCGAGATCAAAAATTCATTAGTTTTTATAAAAATAATTTAATTATGATGGTTAGGAAAAAAAATATCAAAACACCGGAATAACTTTATTTAAAACAATTAAGTCTAACAAATAATTTATTACATGGTTGTGGTCATCAAATTTAACTAACAATTTATTACAAGGTTATACTCAAAATAGTGCATTAAGAACAAAAGAGGCGTTGCGATTGTGATACTGATTTGTGATACACGATGTGTGACTGTACGTGACGTGCGCTTGACGTCGCATAGATGTGCACACCCTACCAAAACGTGACAAGGCGTCGGGTTGCATCGGGTAGCGTCGCATAGCGTTGCATCGGGTAAGTGTGTTCCCGGCTTAACAGGTGTCCATATGGTGCATATGGTCCATAGTGGCCACCCGATATGAGAATTGTGCATGAGCACGACAGCGAGTACTTGAGTCCCGTGTTCCGATTCTTGAACTGATAGTTTTATGTCTCAAGCATGTGTTGAGAGTGAATGTATTTACTGGCGTGAATGTGTTTCAAGGCCGATGGCGGAATTATAACTATCCAATTAGTTATACAAAATGTGTTAAGGGTGATAGAATAATATCAATTATTCCAACACCCTTAGTGGGAGGCTGATTGCGTTGGGCTTGAAATGACGTAGCTGTTGACATCCTGGAGCCCGACCTCGGTGGCTGGACTTATAAGACCGAGGTCTGACACGGACTGCCAATGACCGGGGTGTGAGATCCTCGACGCCTGCCGGTAATTTATTGTACGTGGAATTGCCAGTGATCTTCGAAAATTGATAAACTCAACTCTCTGCATGCGTTTTTTACGTACATGTCTGTACAGATTTGAGCTTATGTAAATCTGTTTTCAGTAATCTAGTCTACAGGATAATTCAGTTTTCGACGCAACATGGGAAATACTAGTGTTGCGCACTTCTTCAGATTGGTACAGTTTCACACGCAACGGGGCTTAAATTTATTCTGTTGCTAAACCTGGAATATGCGATCGTACGAAATTTGTTGTCCGGTTAATCGAAATGGAAAGACGTTTAACCATGCAATCCTTGGACAGTATGAAATATTTCATTGATACGTCTGAAGACAATTTCAGCTTTATAGCTATGTTATTACATCCTGCCAGTTTTATTTACGTAGTGTGTTTTGTTTGTTTTTCCTCAGTTTTTGAGCAGTAGACAAGGTGTAAAAATTAAAATATCCTTCCCTATTCCTTGGTTGTTTGTCCGGTCTTTATGAGCTATTCCATTAGTACAGGGCAGCGTAAACAGATTTTGCGGTTAATCAGTAGTACGGTAGAAGTGGTAGTAGAGAAATCCATTAAATAATATTAAGTAGCTTTTTGTAAATATGATTTTCTGCCTTGGTTGTCCATGTGTTCTAATGTTATTATTTATCAGTCGATTTTTTTTAACCTAGGATAAGAAAATAAAAGTAGGATAGTGTTAAATGAGATTAAACGTATAAAACGTTACAAAAACGAAAAGAATTTTCCAGTAAAGTAATCTTCATTATTTATTTTATTATTTTTTATTTATTTATTTTGAAAATGACAGTTCTGATTCGTATTAAGCACGGTTTAATGCTATTCACTACGAATTTTTGCGGTTGACACACCCTTGTGAAGAGAAAGGCTGCTCGATGTGTCCCACATAATAGAGGTGTGTCATGCCTTGGCCCCGTACAGAGAGCGTGTATGCATGCCACCGGATTTAAAAATGGTCCTCGAGCAAAGCAGCCGTTTTCTGGGTTTATTCTATGGGTTTTGTTTGAATGCGTGTATTTATTAGTGGGAGTAGTACGGGGTGATGGTGAAATGTAGTGTCAACAACACCACTCCAGCAGTGCGAATGACTAGGGTCGATGGCGTAATATTTATAAAAGTACCTCACATCGACCTCAATTAGGTTAGATTATTAATACTGTGTAGAGGTCAAAGGAGGAAAATCCAGTATTCCACTGACTTTTCCCACCCTGGGAGTCGTGGCCCACTATGTGTGGAATTACGACGACGACGGGTGATATAGTGTGGTTTGAGACTCGAGAACCCGGAACGGCTCACCTCGTGTCCACGGCCCTTATTCTCAATCCGAGTTTTTTCATTCTTTCCTGTGACCCCTCCCAACCCTTGGTTGCAAGGAAGGTATCCGGGCACAAAACAAAGGTGCAGCCCAGAGGGCGTGGCAACCTCTCTAAAGCACAAGCTGTACTCGTGTCGGCCTAGGGTCGGCATGGGCGGCGGGTGCCTTAGCAGAGTCACACGAGGGCCAGTGCACTAGATCCTGTCTGCATAGACGGGGGAGGGTGTATGGCCGTCTGTACCAGGGGTAACTAAACAGTCCAAATTCAGCTCTTGTTACGCTGGGAATGGATTCGTGGTGGCGCGTGGTGACGCCCCTGGCGGGAACTTAGACAGAGGCTGTCTTCTATTTGTGACCGTCGTGAAGCTTGCGTATGGCCAGCGTAATTACCCCCGGCCTCACGGGAGACGGTGCGACCGGACGGCAGCGTGTAAGCGTTTAGGATCATGCTGAATAGTCCCTCGAATGCGTGAGTAAGCGAACGGAAACGGGTAGTGAATCGGTGTCTCGGACTCGAGTATGCTTTGCATTGTTGTGCGTATGACCGGCGTGGTACCCTTGGGGAAGCTAAGGATCGGACCACCTAGGCTGAGCCTATGGCGTCCCTCGAATGCGCGTGGCAGGCCACCTAGGCTGAGCCTATGGCGTCCCTCGAATGCGCGTGGCAGGCCACCTAGGCTGAGCCTATGGCGTCCCTCGAATGCGCCTGGCAGGTGTAGGCTGAGCTCGATAAGAGACTTTACCGTAGGCGGTTCTCATCGAGGGTGTGGTTAGCAATTCCACTTTAAACTAAACCGCTGCCGGGGCGTTCCCGGAAGTTTCTACGCTTGGGGAGCCCTATACTCAGGGAGATAGAGTGGCCTTCTCTATCTAGGGATTACGCGGGAGAACAGGCTGATGTAATTCGGTCTGTTAGCCCTTCGCGTGCGGCATACGACCCGATGCACAATGCGGGCCCGACCATTCGGAGTGGACAAGCGGAGAGCGAGGTTGTCTCGGCCCTTAGGGGCTGGGGCACCTCTACACCAATGTTGCGTAGAGGTAACACCATTCCGTCGTATACGGAGGTGAGTCAGCTCTCATCTTGAGAATCAAAACATCCGATAAGGCCGAATAGGCCAGGTGCGGACTCTAAAGATCCTCTTGTCTTGTTGGCGATGAGTTCTTGGGAACGACTCCACTGACTAATCAGTATGAGTGCAATGTATGAATGTATTTATATGCGTGAATGTACTTATTTGTGCGAGTGTTCTTTCTAATTTAAGTAGAAAGTTGTATGGGTTTGTGGCTGAAATGACCTAGCTGTCGATAGACCTCGTCGGAGCCTAAAGCGGGGAACACACTTACCCGATGCGACGCTATGCGACGCTACCCGACGCCTTGTCACGATTTGGTAAGGTGTGCACATCTATGCGACGTCAAGCGCACGCCACGTACAGTCACACAGCGTCACCACAACCATGTAATAAATTGTTTGTTAGATTAATTGGTTTATAAAAATTTATTCCGGTGTTTTGACCAATTTTCTTCCTAACTATCATAATTATATAAATTTGATAAGAACTCAAAAATTTTTGATCTCGTTTAATTTGGTATACATTAAAGCATGGATGTTGTAATTAATATAACGACAAAATCACATATAATAGTTTGAAATAAACTACAAAAAATATGAGGGTCCTGTTGTGACGCTACTCGACGAAAACTGTGTAATTTTATGAGGAAAACCATGAAATAAATTGTTAGATAAATTTTATGAGCAAAACCGTGTAATAAATTGTTAGGTAAATTCATTATATCAAAAAATAGTATTTTGGTGTTTTGATCAATTTTCTACCGAACCATTAAAATTAATTTTTTTAACAATAAAAACTAATGAATTTTTGATCTCGGTTAATTTGGTTTATATTAAAATAAGTATGTACAATAATACATGTAGTTTGAAATAAAAATATGAGTATCCGGTTCTTTTGTCTTCGTCTGTACTCGATGCTACCCGACGCATAGCGTAGAGTAGGGTAGCGTTTGCGTGGCATCGGGCATATGTGCACGTGGGTGATACAATCTTATGGATAATTGGACATTGGATTTGCGTCGGGTAGCGTCGCATAGTGTTGCATCGGGTAAGTCTGTTCCCCACTTAATCCTGTTGGTAGGGAAACGACGATTTTCTGGGCATTTGGCTCAAGCGGATACTAGCGACCCAGTAACGGAGTCGGTGAACTCCCCGATGTATAGTCACTAACGTCAGCACATCGAGGAGTGACAACCCTCCGGGTTGAAAAAGTCCGAACACGAATTTTAATGACAGACATAAAATTGACATTTTTTGTTTGGATAACTCGGGTCAATTTAGTTTCTTCGGAGTCTTGTTATTATCCACTTAAATATTCTTAACTCCTCAGGATTCTATCCAAATTTAACGTTTTTACAACCGTTGGAACAGAATATCTCGTCTTTCCGTCTATTTTAACGATATTTAGATTTAATGTAAATATAAGTGAGGATAATAAGAATGAATTTAAAAAACTCTTTAAAAGTTTTATTTTCCATCTCCGGTACTAATTTATTTACAGTAGACAGATTTGTGCCGTTAAGTGTAATTTAATGGCTGCTAAACTACTCTAAAGTTTCCCGTAGATCGTTCAAGTTGCTTACGTTAAGTTAATTAAATTTTTGTGATGGAAAAAAAGCGAAAATCTTTAGGAAAGTCCCCCCCTTCGTTATTCACGGGTTTTTGAAGGATTGAAAGACGATTATAAACTTTGCTTCTTGGAATAAAAAAATATATAAACCTACATTGCACCGTACGTTTGGTCACCATTTAAAAATAATTGTATTTGGCAGCAAGCTTTAATCGTAGATATCGTATGTATTGAAACACAATTTCTGATCGGGCTACCTAGGTTTTTGTTTTCATCAAGAAATAAAGTTGGTATTTCATCTTCGCACACCGAAAAACCTATAAATACAATTTTTTAAGAAAATAATAATAAAAAAAATTAACAAATTCTTCGCATTTTAAATGCATCCGATTTTTTTTTCCAAAAATCACAAAAATGGTGATAATATTGAGACGACGGGGGCGTGGGTGGCCGCAAGGTTTTACGCGTTGACCCGGTGCTCATCACTGTAAGGTAAAGGTCCCGGGTTCGAATCCTGCGGTTCTGCATTCGAACCCGACATACTTACAAATGGGCTTTTTTCAAAAACACCGGCACCCAGAGGGTTGATATGACCTCGTAAAAAAACTTATAGTACTTTATTGTAGAATCCCATATACAACATGTAATATAACAATCTTAGTTTCCGTAAATAAATAAGAAGAGAAGATATATAATAAAACATTCGAGGTATTTTTGTTGAATTAATTCTTATTTTTCTCACCTTCTGTTACGAAAAATCTAAACTTTATTGACGAAATATTCTATTTTCCATTTTTTGTAATAACGTTGAATTTGGATAAAATCTGGAAGAGTTGTGAATTTTTAAATGGGGCGAAGGACATCAATGCGAGAAAACATTGCCATCTGCGCTCCGGCGAATTCAGCACAAAAACGTCTTATTTTTGTTTGATGTAAGAATTCGTCTGTAAGGGCTCTAATGAGCACTTAAAACGAACCAGAATTTTTCTAAAAAAAATATATATATATTTTAAAAAGTTTTCCTCAAAACGTTCCTCTTTCAAATAGCTGCCTTTGATTTTTTTTTATCGAATATGACAAAATTTAAAAAGAACCATTGATCTATCGTAAATTTTTCCTGAAATGAGACCCTTATAAAGTTCACGTAATTGCATAAACGTCGTCTTCGTAAATAAATTAGAACCAGAGAATAAAATAAAACTTTTGAGCTGCTTCTGTTAATTTCGCCCTTATTTTTCTCAATTATAATGGAAAAATCATTGTTGTCAAAGCCTAAAAATATAACAATCGACCTACCCAACGAGTGAAATATCGTTGGATTTGGATAAAATCCATAGGTGTGAATTTATAAGTGAAACAGGCATAGGCGAAAAAAAATCCACCTGGCATCCCCCCCAGAAATATATATTTTTTATTTGCTATGAAAATTCCTATTTAAGGGCTTTGAAGGGTGCTTAGATGAATCCTAATTGTTTTTTCAAAAATATTATTTTAGAGCTTTTTACGCAAAGCCTTGGCTTTTGTAATATTTCATATTTCTAGCCTCATTGAATACAATCTTGCATATTATTTTTCAATTAATTAAGGTTTTGGGTTGAGATAAAAAAGTCACTGTCACAGCGGGATTCGAACCCACGACCTTCAGTTCAATACGCCGCTGCTCTAACCACTTGAGCTCTCTTGATTTCGATTCACTCGGACACCAACCTCCCATCCCAACCTAACTTTCGAATATATTTTTCAAATGTCGTGTAACCAGAATTCGATTCTTGGCGACAAATGAAAAGGAGAGCTTCGTTCAATAAATTCATAAATAAAATGGCCACGGAGAGATTTAGTGAAGCTTCATTTTGCTTATTACATTTTATTAGGTTTCGTGGTCGTAGATTACACGACATTTGAAAAATTGCAAAAAGGAGGGTAAATTCAAAAGGAGGGGTTGAGATGGGAAGTTTGTGTCCGAGTCGACCGAAGTCACGATAGCTCAAGTACAATAGTATAGCAACGGCGTATTTAGCCGAGGGTCGTGGGTTCGAATCCCGTTTGTGACACTGACTTTTTTATCTCAAACAAAAACCTTAATTAATTGAAAATAATTTATTTGGCCAAGCGGACCACGAAACCTAATAAAATCTTGCATATTAGTTTCATATTTTATGTACCTTATCTTATTTATACCATATATATATATATATATATATCTTATTTTATAACAATATTGAAATACATGCTTTACAAAGGGAGAAAATATTTTAAAAATTGTGTAAAGTAGTTGAAATATTTTTTTATTGGGTTCCTAGGGCTAATTGGCAAGATCTTCTAAAATTTTTCGACCTAATGCCATAAAACGTATGACTAAGATCGGTCATTAGCCTCCTTTTGTAATATTTTTATTTTGTACATCCGCCACCCAAATTTTGATTCTGGAAAAGGTACTTTTAAACATAACGCCTTCCTTTCTTTTTTTCGAAACAAAATTATAATATTAACGATTGAAAGAATTGAAAAAAAATGTGAGAAAGTTCGAGCATAAATTTGGTTGATTATCGGCAAAGACAATAAACCCCACCGTCGAAGTTGAAAATGTGATGGACTGGATCAATTCAAATAAAAATGGGTTTAATTAATAGAAAATAGTATGTTTTTAACAGAAAATTATACTTGTGTTCTGAATAGATTATTGTCCGTTAGAAAGAAAACGGCATATTTTTTTTTTTTTTTTTTAATTTGCAAACGACCGTCTGCTCGTTTCTCCAAACTTGTGTGAACCTGGTCGTTGAAATCGTTGTCGTTTGTTTGTCTTCGGAGGAGGACACATGAGAATTCCCAGCCCATATTATTAGGCCGGCAAGCAATAATAAAAATTCCGGATCGTTTCTTCATTTCATTGTTCCGTAACCGGGTGGAAGTCGGAAAGAAAGCTCCCTATTTGTCACCGTAGCGCTGGTTTCCCGGAAATCGAAAGCGACCTGGGAATCATTTTCCTTTTCCCGCGTTGACACTCATTTTTCCCCACCGAAAAGTATGTTGCGAGGAGGACAAAAGGCCAAGCCGGGATAATGCAATATACGCAATGGTTCCGCTACAATAAAACAAATTGGAAAGTACTTTAATGCGAATTTTCTTTTTCAATTCAATAATTTGTTCTCTGGCGTTTTTCCGCCCTCTCCAACTTGTCATTACATACCGATACATATGTACCTTATACATACCGTTACTTTATTATTTATTAATAATAATATTAAATATTAGTATTGAAATCTGCATCCCATAAGCTTTTTTAAAAACAATAATCAACACAAAAGTTGGATGGATTTTCTTCTTCTTAAAATCTGTTTTAATCTTCTAAAAATCTGGTTTATTATGGTAAATCGTAAAGGTAAAGGAAAAACAGAAAAGGGCTCAGTACGTAGCATCACGCTTTACTGGCACGAGATTTCGTTTTGTTTTCCCACGATCGCCTGCTTCACGCAAAACGGATTGCACACTGCGACAAACATACTTTTTAAGCAATCCCAGACTAGTATTTGCACAATATGCTGCCTATGTAACTATTGTTTGGATGACAGGTGAACAGGAGAGTAAACCTTCCTTCTATATTTTTATATTTTACATTTGGCCATAACAACTTGTTTTTAACCTAAGCTTTACTCCCAAAAGCAAAATAATGTCATGTAGTAATACAATACGGAATCATGTATTGAGGAACTCCATTGTGACTATTTAAGATGTATATGCTGAGTGTCGTAAGCATAGGTCAATATTTCAGGATATCCTCGTTGGTTTGAGCAAGATTTTCTTGGTTCTGTGAATAGTGAAAAATGTGACGCTTACAGAAAAGTTGCTCTTACTTTGAGCTGTAAATAATGGCACTTAATTTCACATAGGTCTTTAATCGCCGGTGTAAAATTAACGTCTGTTTGATTTTTAGGCTAGAAACGATTTACGAAAATTAGTCATTCGGATTGTGAAACTTCTATTACAAATGTGAAAAAAAATTAAAACGTCAAAATTTGAGAGGTTATCTTAGACGTCAAATTTGACTAAAAGTCTCCATTGTTTAATGCCTGATTCCCAATTGTATTGTGTTGTTATGTGTTGGCTGCATCCGGGTTGGTGGCCCTCTTGGTACCGCCTAAATGGCAACCCTCCACTTGTTGTTGCACACGAGTTTTGAAGTCCGGTGGCTAATGCGGAAACGTAAAGCAAAAAAAAAAAATTGTATTCTAATTTTTCACTTTTCAGGTACTTCAAACGTTCACAACATTATTCTAGAAAGTCCCTCAATCATATAAAATATATATTAATTTCATTACATTACTAAAAAGAGAATTAAGAGCTCAATGAAGATTAATTTGTTTTTCAAATTATAACCTTAAGCAATACAAAATTTCATATATGATAACCTTTTCCGAGTTTCCAAAGATTCTGTCTTAAGTTTAAGTAAAATTTTTTTTGTTCTGTAAATAGAGAAAGATATGGACTTACATACTAAATAATAAATAATGACTCATTTCAATTTATCAAAGTACACTAATCACAACAGTAAAATTGCTAAAAATTTGATTTTATGGTTGCAAACGGTTAAAAAAATAGTCATTAGAATTTTGCAATTTCTACTAAAAAATATCGAAAGTAATGCAAATTAAGCCAAAAAAAGACTCTATTGTATAAAACTGAATATAAAAAACAAACAAAAAGCTTCTAAAAATTAGATTAAATGTTCAAATTGTTCACCTTCTTTACGAATACAAACAATCCTGTCATCGTTTCTTAATTTTACTGCAGTATATTGTTTTCTTCAGGTTAGAATATAATTTTTTTAAAATAAATAAATGAATCATATACGGTCTTCAATGATATTTTTTCTGGTGTAATCAAATATAACAGTAGTATTAACATTTTAAGAGCTTCATGGAGGTTTATAGACTAAAGTTGATAAAGGTTGAGGAATCTAAAAAGAGAAATATTTTGAAAACAATTGAGAATCAATATTGTTCAATAGAGACCTTTTGGTCAAATTTAGCACGAAGGATATTGACTATCCTGAAATATTCTATTTTTACTAGAAGTGTCCAAATCATCGTGACTAATTGTTTAAATAGGGTGTAGACTAACATTCAATTTAGCAATTGAACGTTAATTTTACATCCATTATATTTCGTGGTCCGATTGACCAAATGTCTTCTTTCAATTAATTAATCTTTATGTAAGGTATTGGTTGAAATGAAAAAGTCAGTGCCACGAGCGGGATTCGAACCCACGACCTTCGGCTCAAATCGCCGCTGCTCTAACAACTTGAGCTATCGTGAAGTGGTTAGAGCAGCGGCGTATTGAGCCGAAGGTCGCGGGTTCGAATCCCGCTCGTGGCACTGATTTTTTCATTTCAATCAATACCTTACATAAAGATTAATTAATTGAAAGTTAATTAGAGAGATCAGAGATAATTGACCTTTGTGAAATTAAGCATAAACATTTACAGCTCATGACTAGGGGCAACTTGTCTGTAAGCTCCATATGTTCTACATTTCACAGAACAAAGAAATTTTTATGTAAACTTTAGCCAAGAACTTTGGAAACTCGTGAAAGATTATGCTGTATATGATTTTGTATTTTTTGGTTAAAGTTATAGGTAAAAACGAATTAATCTCATAGGGGTTTTAATCCTCCATCTATTAGTATAATAAAAATTAATAGTGGGATTTATAGTTTACATGATACGAGGGACCTTATGAAAAAAAAGTGAGTTGTTTGCAGTAACCTGTACAGTGAAATTTCTGGAATACAATTACAAGAGAATCAGACTTAAAACTCCAGCCAATAAAAACCTACGCGAACCATTTACTTCTTTTCCACATAATGAACAGTTGACAACTGAGTGAGAAATTAATTATTCTTTTTATGTAAGGTCTTGGTTGAAATAGAAAAGTCAGTGTTATGAGCGGGATTCGAACCCACGACCTTCAGCTAAATACGCCGCTGCTCTACCACTTGAGCTATCGTGAAGTGGTTAGAGCAACGGCGTATTGAGCCGAAGGTCGTGGGTTCGAATCCCGCTCGTGACATTGACTTTTTCATTTCAACTAATATCTTAATAAAGATTAATTGAAAATTGCTATTAATGTGGATAAAATCCAGAGAAGTTATGAATTGTTAAAATTTTTAAGTGGAACAACTAGACCCTGAAGAAGCAAAAATTGCCCCCTGCTATCCAGCCGAAAAATATCTATTTTAACATTTCAAAAAATGGTATTGTATTTAATGGTTTTAAAGGGGGCTTAAATCGAATTCGAATTGTGTTTAGCATAAAAAAGGTTTTTGTGCCTACTTCACAAGAAAACACTTTTGCTTTTTGTAACTTTTTATAGATTTAACTTTATTTAATACCATTAAATTCACTATTTTTCGTGGTCCGTTTGACCAATTAATAACATTCAATTTATTAAGGTTTTTAAGTTGAGATCAAAAAGTCAGTTTCACGAGCGGGATTCGAACCCACGACCTTCGGCTAGATACGCCGTTACTTTACCACTTGAGTTATCATGACTTCGATCCCCTCGGGCACTAACTTCCCATCTCAACCCCACCTTTTGAATTTTCCCTCCTTTTTGCTTTATTTAATACATCCATTAACTACTTACGTACTCTACGTAAAGATACAAATTAACTGTACCAAAGGCAGGGAAAAAAATTAAAAATTACTTTAACAAAAAACGCAGAAATAGAAAAGTCAGTGTTACGAGTGGGATTCGAACCTACGACCTTTGGCTAAATACGTCGCTGGTCGAACGACTTGAGCTATCTATTCGGCCTTCTCGGACACCAACTCTCCATCTCAACCTACAACGTTCGAATTTTCCGTCTTTTTGCCAGTTTCAAATGTCGTGTAATCAAGGTTGGATTCTCAGCGACTTATGAACTGGCCACGGGGAGCTGTTTCCTGAAGTTCTTTTACTTATTAAATATTAATGCATTTATGTTTTAGTAGTCAATTGACCAAGTTACTTCTTTCATTTAGAAATGTGTGGTGATTAGTGATCGTTAATCGATATTTATTTAGAAATCGTGAGATGCGGTCTGGTGTGATGTAGGTTTAAGAAAAACATTTTCTTTATCGTGCCAACGTTTCGATCTTTATTGAGATCATCTTCAGGGTTCAAAGTGTTTGTCTTCTGTGTAATTGTGCCATTCTTGCGTGCCGTGTCTTTCATTTAATTATTCTTTTTATGTAAGGTATTGTTTGAGATGAAAAAGGTTCATAAGACGCTGAGAATCGAATCCTGATTACACGACATTTGAAAATGGCAAAAATAGGTAAAATTCGAAGGTTGTAGGTTGAGATGGAGAGTTGGTGTCCGAGAGGATCGAAATCACGATAGCTCAAGAAATGCAGCAGCGGCGTATTTAGCCGAAGGTCGTGGGTTCGAATACCGCTCGTGTCACTGGCTTTTTCATTTCGACCAAAACCTTACATAAAAAAAAATAATTAACTGAAAGAAGTAACTTGGTCAATTGACCACTAAAACATAAATGAGTGAGAAATGTTCGTCATATAGGCTTGGAGGGTAACTGGTGGTACAAAGGGAGAAGTATTTACTTACAAAACGCTTCTAATATTACAAAACTAGGTCCTCGGGGAAGCGGAAAAGGCGATTTGGTTTGTAATCGCTAGATCTAAAAAGAATTAAATATGGACCGAAGAGAAGTTTGCCGTGAAGAAGTGGCGGAAGTGTAATCTTCGATTCGTCAAGGGAGAGTCAGAGGTCGTGTCTTTCGTTTCTTCAGTGTTCAGTGAATGTCCATTAAACTCGTACATGAACCGATATACAACCACTTTCACTCTAAACCGAGAAAACTATTCCTACTTTTTATTTAAAAATAGATAATTTTTCAAGAAATGGTCAAAACTGTAAATAGTAGTGCCAGGAGACGTGATTATACCCCTTTTTAAACTTCCCGGGTAATTAAGTCAGAGTTAATTAAGAAAAAAGCATGTAATATTCTCTCCGGTATGTTAAACCATGGGGTGCACGCCAGTTACTCTTCGGGTCGTCTTACAGCGGTCGAGTGTGTAGAGTGAATCTGTTATGTCACGCTAGCTGGTCTACATTTTGTTATGTCGGTCAAAGCATGTTAAAAAAGCAATTTCCAGTTTTCTCTACTACGAGGCTCGAGGCTTAAAACGGGGAATAAAATCAAAATGGAACAACGTCAACGTAATTCTCTTAAATCCTGGAGGGTCGGTGATTTGAAAGCTGGCCAGCGAGCCAGCACGTCCCAAGGGGCACAAATCACCAGGTTCTGTTCTAAGAAAATGACCATTTACTAAAACGCACTTGACAGTTGTAGTGCATTTAATCGACCGGTATTTCGTCAAACGAGCATCACGATCTTATGATGGATTCAACCCTCGTAACGTTTCATGCCACTTTCCCCACGATCGGCGTCGATTTATCAACTTTTCATCTACAACCATCTTGTAACATAACTTGGCGTTTTGAAAACAAATCTCTTTGGGAGCGAGTCGCCAAATAGCGACTGCAGAACCAAGCTGAGAGAGATGCTGGACAGACAGGTGAGAATGTTTTACTTCCATGCTTCCTCATCTATTCCCTCAAAATACTTCTGCAACATCAAAGGTGAGTGCTTATGTTGCCTATTTTAGTCCACTTCGAACATCGATGATTAAACGCTGACCTTATTGAAGCCATTTTGTCGTTAAGTAGGACCTAAGTGTAACAATTTTGTTTTGCTTTTAAGTCATCCACTTTTTGTTAAAAAGTATCATCCTTTAGGGGGAGGTAGTAATAATAGTCGTTCCACCGTTAAAAGGGAAAAAGATGAGATTTTCTTTTTTGAGGCTAAACGTGGGGTAAGACAGGGTTGTATATTGAGATCCCTTTTATTTGTCCTCTGCATTCTATTTTATAATGTTTGTTCATATTAGGAAATAACATAAAAGTGTTCACGTACGCCGATGACCTAAAACTGTCTGATTCTATTAATGGTGTACAGAAAATCACTTTTCGAAGCTTATCCAATGGAATTTTTGGGTCAATATTAAAAAATAGAATATCTGAATTTTTTAGAAGAGACAGTAGACTTCCCCATGAACTTTGCGTTATTAAGGGAAAGCAGGATAGAGGTTGTCTACTCTTACTTAGTTTAAGACTAACTTAAATTGAAATAAAAATCCACTACTGACAAATTAGCCCCAAATTCTTTTCAACCTCGGAAACAGGTTGGGTTGGCATTTTGCAAACCACAGGCGGAATCTCACGCGATTGATAAACAGTGCCGACCATCAGTGTTTGGTTACTTGGTACCAACAGATCTGATGAGTCATGTCTTTACATTCATATTTTATTAAAGAAGAATAAGAAACCTTCTCAGAAACAAAAGTCCTATCTTCTAATAACCCAAAAAATTCTTCCTCTCCTTACTCGCAAGGCGATAGTCCTGATGATGTAGTCCTGACTACACCCTTCGCACAACCCACTTCCTTCACAAGCCTGATAAACCAACAATGTTTCCTTGAAATGACCTATACTTTGTTAAAGTACTAGCGAAATCCTATCCACAACCAACATTATTCCTGGCCAAGAGTGGAGTCTTTTTTGACGTTTCCCACGCGTTCAATGACGTCGTTCCAGGGTTTATTGTTGAATTGATTCTTCTTTTCTCGTACTAACTCATTCTAAAGTCCTACGTAATCGTTTCTTATACGTTACCTACCGAGCCTCAACCTCTTCTGTTCTGTTATCCATGGTGCCCTTCAAGGGGTCATCCTAGGCCCATTACTTTTCAGTATACACGTTTTCTTTCATCTTTACATTTGCTGAATATACAGCTATCCCCTTTGCGAACCTCTGTTGATCCACACACGCGACTTAATATGGCAGAATGGACTACATATGTCACGTTCAGATTTAAATGAACCGCCATGCCCCTCCACACACTCAAACAGTGAAAGGAGTAGGGGCCAAGAAAGGGCTATTTTTTTCAAGTCATAGAACATATCCCTTTCTGGCTTGTATGGGTAAACAGCTATTTTTGGTAAAAAGAAAAATTTGGTGTGCACACTATTCAAGTGAGTTAATTTTTATTACTTTGACGTCAAAATAAAAAAATAATAATTGTAATTTAGTTTTAAAAGGGTATATATTTTTATAAAGAAAAATAAAAGAAATAATATTTCATTTTAAAAGTTGTGTTAATATTTTAATTGTATTTTCTAATTTGGTGGTCAAAATTTTAATAATAATAATAATAATAATAATTTCTTTACCTTTCTTTATGGAACTATAAAACGAGAATCAAATTCCATTTTAAAATTAAGGTTTGTAGATTTGAGATAGGTTTGTTATAGGATAAAAGGATTCTTTAAATTAAAAATAATAATTAATAAAATATGTTGTCATTTTATGTGAAAATAAATTGTAATTAAAGATTCAAATTTAACAAACATTTGGTGTCGTATTTACTTTGGTTTAAATGAAATATAAAAGGTGCCTGATCGATAAATGAAATAATTGTAGTCAGGTCCGATCGTAAAAAACCTCTAGGACCTTGTTTTCGGTTTTCCGAATTCAGGGTTGGGCCCAACAAAAAGAAGAAGAGACACGCTATATCACACATATACAAGACAAATAAAAAACTGCTTGACAAGCAATATTTGCTATTTACAGCAAAACAAACACTACCATAGGGTTCTTATTAAGTTCTTGCTTTTCTGGCTTATGTCTAACAAGGTGAAAGCTCAAAACATCCTCAGCACAATCATGATGATCTCTTTGTTAGTAATCACTCAGACCCATCAGAAAATCCCGAGAAGTCAAAATATCTTTGCATTCAAGCTGACATGACCATCTGCGCGCATAAACCACACCCATCGGGTTCATGTGCCGTCGAAGACGTCAAGTAGTCAAGTAGATTCTTTGTCGCATTTTACAGTCGGTGATTTTTTATTCCGTTCCTCAAGGGATAGGTCCGTAATTTTTCAACGTATACACAAAAGACTTCTTTTACCTTTGCTAACAATTTTCTGTACAAACCTCGAGCCATCCAAGAGTACCTCCTTACCTCAGAGCCACGGCTACGTAAATGGACAATAAAAATAAAGTACAACAAATCCCAATATTTGACTTTTATCCTCCGACTCGCTTATCTGAATGAAAATTCGCCTTCCTGCGGCAAACCGCATCAAATACTTGGGTCTGTACATAGATAAAAGACATGGAATCCTCATACGTGACTTAAAATGGCAGAATTGAACTAAAAGTACAAGACAAATAAAATACTGCTAGGCGTTCACGACTTACTCACGGTAAAACAAATACTTTACAGTTCTTCAATCTTCAATATGGGCTTACACAGGCTGGAACTGGAGGGCTAAAAAATCTAACTTCTAACAATCTTACATCTAATCCAGTCAGATATCCTCCGCACAATCATCGATGATTTCTTTGTTAATAACCACTCAGACCCCTTAAAAAATCCCGATACCTTAAATTATCTTTTCACTCTAACTCCCTCATCCCATGACCTTTTCACCCTTCCTACTAAAACTTAGGAGGTTGAGGCGCACATAATCCACATCGGGTTCATCTCACGCGTCGAGGAGGATATCCGCTTACTGCATAACTTTTATTGCATGCAACGGCTTTTATTTTTTTTTTAAACACGTTTTCTCCCTATTATCAGATTATTTAGTCTATCTGTCAGATATTATGTCCCCCTGCATACCACAGGAGAAAATCTTACAAAAATAATTCCCATCGATTTCTCGAAAGGAGTAAAACTTAGTAGAAAGGATAGATCAAATTTTTCTAGATTTGTGGATGGGATATCGCTGATCTGCCGGCTTCAAATCTTCTTCGATTGGGAAAGTGAAAGTATTCGTCTCGGACCCAATTAATGATGGGGTTTAAGTGTACAAGCTTATAAAGCTCGGCTTACCGTGGGATTTGGTCGGTTCGAGCTCTCTACCGATCTTGAAGCCCGTCATCAAGATAACAATAATATAAACGTTTACATCTTCGAACTTTATTATTATAAAATTTGACCCGATTCTATACAAATACCAATTTTGCATACTCGTTACCATTATTTAAGCATAATTTATAATGATTTGTTGACAGTTTAACTACAGGGCGTATGTTCTCCAAATTTATGCCATGTTTGGATTTATAAAAAAAAAAGATTTCACCTCATCCAGACGAGGATGTAAATTAAATATTAAAATAACTGTCAGACGGAACAGGGGGAATCCTCTACGGCTGGTTTGTTAAGGAAGGCCGGCAGTTGACACACTGACATACAACCGAAGGTACGTTCATTCACTCGACCACTTCGCCTTTCCGGGGCAAATAACGCACGTCGTTTGAAAAAAAATACTGTTATTTCAATGAGTTTTACCAATAGCTATTATACCCTGAGGAGAGAGAATTAATTCCAGCCTATGTTTTACAATAAAAACGTGACCACCTTCAACAGGTGAAGAGCTTTCGTTTTCGTTTTAGCGGGTTTTTATCCTTATTAGCAATTCAATTTTTTTTATCTGAAGCTTACACTGAACGGAAGTGTTATTCCTATTCGAGGCGGTAAAGATAATGTGAAATTCGTCCTAATCTGCCCATTTTTGATAGATAAACGTTTTGGCCCTGTTTTTACGGTTTTTTAAGAGAAGGAGGCCAGGGAAGATGACAGCGCAGTTCGTACCCATCAGACAAGCACACCTTTAATAAACTTACAACAATACTTAAAACTCAACAAACTGAATACAAATCGCCGACTGTGGAACGCGACAAACTACTAGAAATGATGAATGATGGAGTGAGTGCGGTGTTCAATCCTTTTAAAAAGATAGTTCCTACACACAGTAAAGTTGTTTTTCAACGATACGGATTTCGAGCTTTAAGCTCATCATCAGGTTGAAGGAATTCTACAACCACGTCTCTCGACATAGATTGCAAAGGTGAACCGCCGATTAAATTAATTAATTAAATTATTTGGACGTTTAGTATTATTTATGCACATATTCAAAATGGGAGGTAGATCAAAATCTATTATATTATTAATCAATTTATCTCCATGTTCAATTTTACATTTTTTAATTTCAAAATTTTCAAACCAATCTAGTTCTCTCCCTTTGTTGAAACTATGTACCACTGTTGTATTTAAATTTGAATTGAAATTATGTTTCGCTTCTTTTAGATGGTCCTTAATCCGAAAAAAAATTCTATTTAGGCAATAATATTAAGCGTCAAAATAATTAAATAATGTGTGGTGATTAGTGACCGTTAATCGATATTTATTTAGAAATCGTGAGATGCGGTCTGGTGTGTTGTAGGTTTCAGAAAAATATTTTCTTTATCGTGCCAACGTTTCGATCTTTATTGAGATCATCTTCAGGGCCTGGGATTTACAAACATTGTTTACATATAACAATTACATTTTGGATGTGGAAAAGTGAATTTCACTTTTAATTATTATTCGTCACTCTCAACACGATAGACAAGAATGACACATCTACATGGAAAACAAACACTTTGAGCCCTGAAGATGATCTCATTAAAGATCGAAACGTTGGCACGATAAAGAAATTGTTTTTCTAAAGCCTACGTCACACCAGACCGCACCTCACGTTCTCCAAATAATCATTGGCTAACACAACACGTAATTTATTAATTTAACCCCTACAACCCTTTATATATCCGAGATTTTTACTTAAGAAGAAAGTCTTAAGGAGGGAGAATCAAATAAAGATTTTCAAAAATCTTCTCTTTATATTTCGCAAAAGAGGAAAACCAGTGAAATTAATGTGCAATTTGGCAGAGTTATAGAGCATTTATCTTCCTCTTACTTAATTACATCTCCCTTCAATATTCTGAACGAACGAGAAGTTCTGTATAAAGGGATAGACATTATAAAAGACAGGCACATGAGAACAATTTGGAAATGTTTCAATCAAAGTCCATTGTGTATCCATTTTTTAGAAAAAGGAACCATGTTCAAACGTCATGCTAGATGGACTAAGTTTTCAAATTCACCCGTGAAGTTTTAGAATTCAATTTTGCTCAAAAATGGTTTTGAAAAACATAAACGAATAGAAAAAGTCGAAAATGTCAGATTTTTTCTGGGTTCTCAGCCTCAATTGAGATTTTATAGGAAATCTCGGCTGACATATTTCTACGTCCTCTGACATGTTTTACTTTCTATTAGAAAAGGTTACGTTAAGGTTTGTGGGCTATACCACGCTCCTAGGAGAAAAGCTTCTGGATTTGATCTCATTAGACCTAAAATTCTGAACCGTTGACCGACAAAAATTCCTCAGGTCAGTCCTTTAATTCTCCTGTGTTCTGAAAATAATTCATGATACCCAAACCAAAAGAGCCAACATGTCTCCTAGTTAATCTTATTAAATGTAAATGTATCCGCATTCGCACGTTATGCCATTTTTATCAGGCGAGTTGGTTTGGCTATAACCACATTGGAGGTTAAGTCCAGAGTCGCCATGTTAGACTTTGAGAAATAAAAAATTACACTTGTCTGCGTACCAAGGCACACAGGGCAAAGAGAAAACGAACAGGGGAATAAATTGGCCAAGGAGAGTTCGATGGGGACTATATTGGCCCTGAACGCCCTGTGGCGCATCAAAAACGTGAATCCGTCAGACAAATCGATCAAAAATAAGTCCTTCTAATGGGAATGTAGCCCAAGAGGAACATGAGAACCATTTCATCAAAAGACCATAGCAGAAACTAACGGCAGAACTACTAAATCTAGGGCGTGTCAGGACGAGAATGATGAATTGCTGACTGGACAATGCAAACTCCGGAGGCATATAGACTCTGAACAGCAGAAACGCACTGTGCAGATATTGCTAGAAAGAAGAAGAAACACAAAACATGTCCTCTGTTGTAAAGATTCCTATTGGCAGAGAAAAACCCTAGGTCTAAAAAAAAAAACGAAAATCCTTAATAAAAGGTTACTACATCCACTACTGACAGACTAACAAGACTACTAAATCTAGAACGCGTTACGACTAAAATGATATGGCTGCTGACTGCACACTGCAGGCTCCAGAGCAGCAATAGCCTGCGGTGATATTTCTAAGAAGAAGAAGAAACAGCAGAACATGTCCTCTGTACGTGCGAAGGCTTACGAAGGCAGAGATTCCTATTCCTTGGAGAAGGAAAAGCCCGGGCCTGAAGAATACACACAAAGTCCTTGATAAATCTTTGGATCCGGTAAAAAGTTTGAAGCTTAATGAGGAGGTCTAGACAATAAGGGAAATATACAATGAACGTACTGGTCATAGATTCCAACTTCTTTTCCAATCTAATCTAACATAGGACACGGTCTATATGATCATCAGATCTGATGAGTCTTGCTTTACAAAATTTATCTATTTATTTAAAATTATATCTATATTACGTCTTGATACGAATCGTCCTGTTGTTTAAACACCGCAGGTTAAAACAGCCGTTACTCAACCACCCCAGGGCGTATCTTGTTATCTTGTAACGAGCTTCCTTCTATCAGAAAGCATGGAGTTCATCTGGTTAATGTTGCCATTTTCCGGTTATTGTTCTTAACATACAGATTTAGCCAACTAACCGAGACCGGCGTTTATGTAACTTTATATAACTTGAAAAGATGTGCAGCTACCGTTTGATGACCTGATAGGAAGGTGATCTCACTTGCTCATAACATTTTAGAGGAGGAAACTTTTAATTTGTTTATTCTTGTAAAAAAACATTGACGGGAAAACGTTTGACTGAACTAAACGGTTTTTAGACTAGGCTTTGGCAGTCCGAAAAAATAGGTGTAAACGTAAATTAGTTCAAAAGAAAATTGCATCATCTTACTTGGATTGTTGTGTTCTGGCTAGAATAGTACTAACTAATTGCTCTACAGGTCTGATGACCTTTGTTAGAAATTATTCAACTAGAGGGATCTAACTTACTCATCCTTATTCGCAGATTGGGTACAGACGGGAAGGAAAGTTTTACGGATTAGAGTGATATTGGGGCTTTGAGTGGGTTTTTTGTAGATGGATCTTGCAGGTTCTTTATAAAGGGAAAATTTAGGTCTTTATGGATGGTGCGGTTGGAAGCATCGAAAGGATTGATTCGTGATTGTAAGGTCAGGATTCTGCTGAGATTGTAAAGCCTGGCTGAATCTCATAGTGCTATGTTCATATTGGTTTCAGTGTTGAGTTATATATGAGGATTTTTTTAAATCTAAGTTTAGATTTGTTATCTAATAGTGTTTTTAAGAAATCGTTATCATTGGTTCAGTCCTTTTAAGCTTTTCTTACAACCCGAGGTAGCGCATGACATTCGTTAGGATGCGGATGAGGTTATAATAAATTGGTGGCAGAGCGAAGCGAGGGTGAAGGTTATGTTGTATATAAAGTGGTCGGAGTTTGAGGATAAAATGACAGTGTCATCAGTATGTCTGTATAGTGGTTTCGGGATGGGAGTGGATATTAGCAGTATACCTGAATACAGTAACGGGCCGAGGAGCTACCTTGAGGAGAATGATTCTCGAATGTATTGCCTCTTTCTTAAGCAGGTGCAGGTAGGAATTAAGGTTGAGGGAAAGTGTAAAAGTAACGATGACCTTGAATTTCCAAAGCGAACCCAGGAGCAGACTCCATCGAGGAAGACCTCTGCAGCATTCTTCTTTTCAAGGACGTTCACTACACGAAGAAGGATTATTGGGGAAGAAATCGGGAGGAAAGTTGTACATGGGTATTATAGTGAGGTCGAGGTTAGTCTGGAGGTTAGACGTATGGGGATACGAAATCGGTTGTCTAGATACAGCCCAACCCAAAGAAAGCTTTTTTTGGTTGGAAAGGGGGGCTAGGTTGGCCTATTGTGGATAAATATTGGACATTAGTCAATAATGGTATATGAACCTTTTCGTTGAGCTATAACGGGGTTGTGAGTGAACAGAATAGTAGTGTCATCAGTATGTAAGGATGAGCCATGTAGGACCTAAGGATGAAGTGTGTAGGTGAAAAAGGTGGGTAGAGGATAGGGTGCCCTTGAGTTCCCAAAGCATATCCAAGTGACTGTTCGACATCGGAAAAGCACCCCGAGCCTTCTCAAGGGAAGCGATGATGTCACCATGGCACTGTTCAACCGTGGTTTAGCATTAAATACAAATTGATGGTTTTGGTTAGATTATAAGATTCGAGGATGGAGGGGGGATTAATTCCTCTAGCTTGTCCTTGCAAAAATCAATCCACACTGATTCCAGATCTGATTGATTGATGCTTAAAGGAACCTGAACTGTTTTTATGCTAAGGTTAAACGATACGTTACAAGAAATATAATCCTTATTGTTGACAAACGAGCAGTGGACAAGAAAAAAATTTTTGTTCAATTTTGGATTTATAAATGTATGTATAATGTACATAAGTATAAATGATATCTGTATTTATATAAATTTTTGCTTACCTTGTAACCACGTTTTTGATTAGGGTTCAAATTGATCGGTCATCGGTCACCAGATTCGTAATTAGTTTTCTGTAAACAAAAATATATTTTAAAATAAAAATGCATTGTATGAAATAAATAAAATTTAAATAATATACAATATTTACTAACAGGGTAAGGTTATGTAATATTATTTGTATCTGTTTTGATTTTTTATGCTTATGTTCATGATCATTTCTTCAAACGGCACAGAGATATGTCCTCGATGTGTACCACTTAATTTCTTGGCTCCATATAGAGAGCGTGTAGGCCATCCGATATGGGAATCGTGCTGGCGCACGGCAACGGAAATCTCGGTCTTCTGTTCTGGTTTTTGGAGAAAACAGGGAAGTTTACTTGTGTACAGTACTTGATAAATATCTCATTTTGAGATTGAGTGAATTTATTAGCGCGAATTTATAGTGTGAGATGGTCGATGGCAGAAGATTGAGTACACCATAAATCCACAATTAGATTAGTTAAATAATAATGAAAAGGGTTAAAATAAAAGTTACTCAATGGTTCCCACTTAATTTAGGGATGTCTACCAAGACTTCATATAGAGAGCGTGTAGGCCAACCGAGAACTGTATATTAGTGAAAACGCAGAAGGCTAAGCTCATAACCTCAATGAGCAGGGCAAAATCCACCAATTCAGAATAATTTGTAAAATAATTTTAATAGGCATCCACGGTTGATGGATGTTATTATGTGAAAGTGGTTCTTGGGTATTGCAGCTAATAAAACACTTGCAGCTCTAAGACTTTTCAAGCCTACGAGATTTCTCAAAACTTATCTGGAACTAGTAAACTAGTTAGCCATACCACAATTGATTGAGTTTACATAACGAACATTGTCAAAACCGAGATGCTCGTAATAATCGGAGGCAAATATGACCAGACACCGGTCGAACTTAGTGCCATTCACCAAACGTTATAACTTTAAACATGCAAAACTAAGAAAAGTATTCCAAAGAAGTTTGAAGTCTGTAAATAGCTCTCGACCAAAGGTGGACCATGGGGAATGATAACATTAATAGAACCAAAGGCAGAGGCCTCCTTTGCACAATGGATACGCCAAAGAATCTCATTTAGAAACCAGAACCATCTATCCTAGTTATAGCCTAATTACTAGTGATAAATACGTGTGCATATGAAATAAATAACAAACAGCTTGCAACTATAAAAATATTTTCAGATAGCTAGGCAGCTTTGAAAGTTCTTTGAGCCTAGGAGATAAACGCAAAACTAGTCCGGAATTGCTGCAGTGTAGCTGAAGCTAGTATTCGATGTGAAGGATAAGAGAGGTCTCGAGGCCATCGTCGTATAAGGTCGACGGGGTAGCTGGGAAAGTGTAAATAGGGCTTTGGCGATTTGGTTAAAAAATTACAATATTTACTAACATGGTAAGGTTATGTAACATTATTAGTTTTCTGTTTTGATTTTGTTATGCTTATGTACATGATCATCTACTTCATGCACAGAGATAGGGTTCATTTCTTGGCTCCATATATAGCGCGTGTAGGGCACTTTTGAATCCGCTAGTTGACAAAAGGAATTTTAACGTCGTTGTAAGGTTAGTGACGTAGTAGGAGCTTTGACAGGTTATCCGGGGGCTTTTGATCGGATGATTTGCACTGGATATAGAATAACTTGGCATAACCTTTAAGTTCTAACCCGTATGACCTTAGTGGTGGCAGATATGTCTTGTATAGAGTTGTAATATTTTTGACGGTCAAGACAGATTTCGGCCATAAGACTTCTTAGTTGTTTTGCAAGTCTGGTATGGCTATTCCACGTCAGTCAAGGTACAGTCCTAACTAAGCTTGAGCGGAAGTCGGCAGCGACAGTTGGGGGCAAGACTGTCCTCCAGTTTTAGCACTTGTCTTTAATAAACTTGTGTTCTTGGATGTCGGGATTTGTTTGGATTCGGGTTAAAAGACAGAATTTTGATGTTAGATGGTACAATTCAGCAGTATAAAGGGATGGGACCAAGAAGGATTGTGGGACGCCAAGGATTGTTTTTATACCCAATCGTAGGTGCACCTCACTCAGTAGCAGAGGTAAACTAAATAGGATTAATAAAGGATACTTTTTTGAAGCTTTTGATTAAAGATTTTACGAAATGTATTAACGTTTTATGCGATGAGCAATTAAATAATGTGCCTTGGATATTTTCCACGAAAGCGGGTTGGACAATGAACAGGTTCCATAGATGTATCGAGGCGTTAATTGATCGCCTTTCTGCTGTCTCGCTTTCGGATCACGGTTCCCAGTTTGCTCCAGTCTCGCGTGTTTTAAAGAAATTTTCGCTCTCATTCATCCGCCTCTTCTCAAAACTTCACTCTCCTCCTTTAACCGTAGAAGACTTCTCACATGACATCATTCCAATGTGATCATGTCCTTCGACCAACTCTGTTCCTAAAAGCGAATTTCTCAAAAACTTGTCACAATGTACAACTGCCCAACAAAGCATGTTGCAATGAGACAATTTTAAGATATCGGTGTTTCATATAAGTTTAGTCCTATACAAAAGATAATTTCGGTTCGGTACAGGAAAACTGGCCATCGGTGTCATAATGGTAATTCGCGGTTAATAGTGTGATGATTTTCGTGCTAGGAAATTGGTATAATCAAGGTGATCATTTGATCATTTCTCATTTGGCTTAGAAAGGATCGCAATCATCAGAAATTTTCTCTTTCTTCATTAAAGACAAAATGGGAAAAATGGGACAATCGGTTTGCCTTCAATAACAGCAAATATGTTTGATAGTTTGCTTTTGAATTAATAAATACGTGCTTTTATGGGAAATCGGTCATTTCTCATAAACTGTAAATAATGTTTACAATTCCTTCTCCAAAACTATTCTAAAACTTCTATTAAATTATTTTCGAAGTTCGTTGTTAAAATCAGTTGTTTATCATTTATAAAAACGTAGACTTTTCAGCGTGAAAACGTGATTTTTTCGGAAGAAGCAAAGAAATTGGGCTAAATTAAGAAGTTTCTATGTAATTTAAAAAGCAATAATGAATTAGTAATAAAAAAAGGAAAAAAGAAATCAGTTAAATTCGCTCTTTCAAAGCTATGAAAGGTAACTTCAGTAATATTTAAGCTTAAAACTTTTAAAAATTGTACTAGGACCAAATAAGAAAAGCAGAAATGCTGAGACGAGAGGGCACCAAAAAAAGGACGAAAATCCAGCCTTAAAGTCAAAAGGAAGTTAGAGGATACAACGCGAGAAAACTAAAGATGGGAATACGAATAAATAATAAATAAAGCAATTTAGTTTTATTATTATTATTTCGATTATAAAAATCCTGCACCATAGTCTAAAGGAAGTTGGAGGATATGCACGAAAAATCTGAATTACAAACTCTACTCTGAGCGAATAAGAAAGGCAGAAATCCTTAGACGAGAAGGTCCCAAAAAAAAGGAGAAAATCGATCACCAAAGTCAAAAGGAAGTTGGAGGATAAACACGAAAAGCTGAATGAGGACGGGTGGTTCATAAAAAATTCTAATAAATAAAATGAATAGTTTTTTGATAGCAAATTTCTAGTTACCCTTGTCTCAAAATGGCAATTATGATCTACGACGATTTTATTATCCCTAAGAAATTTATAAATATTTTTAAAAAAATTATTTTTAAAAGAAAATAAGTTCAAAAAGAAAATGAAAATGGGGAAAATTTGAATACCTATTATACTCGCTCTTTCCAAATCTGTGAAAGCTAACTTGAGACATTTTTAAAAAATATTTCATAATATTTAAAAAAAATTTAAAAATATTTCCAGAGCTTCCATTCTTTTTTTTTTTCAAAATACTCTCAGATGGACAAAATCTTAAAAAAAATTTTTTTTTAATAAAACAAACTTAGAAACTTTACCAGTTTAGTCAACTCACCCGGAGGAATAATTAATCGACTCGAGCCCTGTGATTAGTTGTATTTATTACGTAGAAACTGCTCCGACCCGTTGTCTCAAAATGGCAATTATGAACTACGACGATAATAAAACGTATGAATAATTAGTGAAATCGGTCGCTTTGGTTTGTCCATACGCATAATTAACTCTCACTTCCGGGTTGACCGTTCCCAAACTGATATAACAGTATAATAAGTTATTAATTGGTTTAAAAACAACTTAAAATTGCTATTGTGTAATATATCTATTATTAACAGGTATGCCAACAAACATTCATCAAGAATGGCCTTCCTAGGTACCATAACTCAGCTATCGGAGTTGCATAAGACGTAGTCTGTATCATCTAGATTTAATTGATGTTGGTTCACCTTTTACGGATTTTAAACCCTTTCTGTTGAGTAGAATTTCCTCTTTATTCCGTTGGGTTGTTTTATCAGTCTTTTTCGCTTGCCTCAGTATTTGTATATGTTTAGTAACCCAAGATTCCAGTTCTTTTTAAATTTGGTCTTGTGTTCGGAGGGTTCATTTTTTTAGAAAATTTATTTTTCTGCGTCGTTGCCTGCAATTCTATCGTAACCTGGATTTCACCTTACAATATTCCTAGGTTCAAGTTTTGCAGGGTATTTAGACAGTTCCTGATTAGTTTTATGTCAATCTCGTACGCTTCGATATCCTTCAACTGACAGTATTTATATACTGCAATGGCAAGGTTGTAAAATTCCTCATTATAACAAAATCCAACGGTGTAAAGACAACTAACACCGAATCTCCGGAAAAGTCAAAAATAAATCTTTTCCGTTTCTGTTATTCAGCAAAATAATTCAAACAACTCTCAAATAATGTGACTAAGCAATAAATAATATCTTTCAATTAATTAATCTTTATGTAAGGTATTGGTTGAAAAAATAAAGCCAGTGTCACGAGCGGGATTCGAACCCACGACCTAAATATGCCGCTGCTCTACCTCTTAAGCTATCGTGACTTCGATCCACTCGGACACCAACCTTCCGAATTTTCCCTCCTTTTTGCCATTTTTTGCCATGCCATACCTTACATAAAGATGAATTAATTGAAAGAAGTTTTTTGGTCAATCGGACCAGGAAATATAATGGAATAAATGGTATTTTTTTAATAAATGCTAAACAAATGGAAAAGAAAACTTGTATGAATGTCTGGAAATTATTATATTTTTAATAAAATTCTGAATGGGATTCTAATTGTTAAATTATATCTCCAATATCGAACTGTTCCCCCTGAAATGAAATTACAGGACAACCGATCAGACTGAATAGCTTCGTTATGATCCTTATTTTATAAACAGTTCGATAGTTTGGAAAATCCACATTATTGTTTTCCCTGATTTCCTCGTTGGATTCAAATTGAAGGGTAAAAATAGTTGCCTTGATTTTAAGGAACCTTTTATGGTGATACTAGGTCGAAAAATCCACATGTCCGAGCGTTTTTACCTATAGACCGAGAATTTTTGTTAAAGTAATTTTTAATTTTTTTTCCTGCCTTTGGTTCAGTTAATTTGTATCTTTACGTAGAGTACGTAAGTAGTTAATGGATGTATTAAATAAAGCAAAAAGGAGGGAAAATTCAAAAGGTGGGGTTGAGATGGGAAGTTAGTGCCCGAGGGGATCGAAGTCATGATAACTCAAGTGGTAAAGTAACGGCGTATCTAGCCGAAGGTCGTGGGTTCGAATCCCGCTCGTGACACTGACTTTTTTATCTCAACTTAAAAACCTTAATTAATTGAATGTTATTAATTGGTCAAACGGACCACGAAAAATAGTGAATTTAATGGTATTAAATAAAGTTAAATCTATAAAAAGTTACAAAAAGCAAAAGTGTTTTCTTGTGAAGTAGGCACAAAAAGCTTTTTTATGCTAAACACAATTCGAATTCGATTTAAGCCTCCTTTAAAACCATTAAATACAATACCATTTTTTGAAATATTAAAATAGATATTTTTCGGCTGGATAGCAGGGGGCAATTTTTGCTTCTAGTTGTTCCACTTAAAAATTTTAAAAATTCATCACTTCTCTGGATTTTATCCACATTAATAGCAATTTTCAATTAATCTTTATTAAGATATTAGTTGAAATGAAAAAGTCAGTGTCACGAGCGGGATTCGAACCCACGACCTTCGGCTCAATACGCCGTTGCTCTAACCACTTCACGACAGCTCAAGTGGTAGAGCAGCGGCGTTTTTAGCTGAAGGTCGTGGGTTCGAATCCCGCTCGTGACACTGACTTTTTCATTTCAACCAATACCTTACATAAAGATTAATTAATTTAAAGAAGTTATTTGGTCATTCGGACCACGAAATATAATGGATTAAAAGAGAGAATATCATTTCTTTCATGGTATGTCAACAATATTCAGATTTTAAGCCATTATAAAGCGAAAAATAAGAATGAAATTTAAAAAAAAACCTCGAACCTTTTATTTTATTTCTCCGGTTCTAATTTATTTACGGAACCGAAAGACAGGCTATTGCATGTAGTTGGTAAAGTACTAAATCACTCAGAAGTTTAAGGTAGATAAGTGGATTCATTTCAAATTTATCATTATTTTTGTGATTTTCAAAAAAAATTGGGACGCGAAATTTTGAAGAAAAGAGGTATTTTTTAATTAAGAATTTGTTTAAAAAAATTCTCCTACTATGATTCGTTATAATTACGAATTTACTTAAATACGAATTTTTGTAGCAAATAGAAATAGTCTTTTTTGGGATGGATTTGCCGGAACGCGGTTGACAATTTTTTCTCCCGCCATTGTCCTTTGCTTCATTTTAAAATTCATAACTACTCAGGATTTAATCCAAATTCAAAGCTATTACAACCTTGGAAAGAGAATATCTCTTCTTTCAGCCTAAATCAACGAAATATAGATTTTTTCAGTAAAAGGGAGAAAAGTTAGAATAAAATCAACAAAATCCTCTCATAAATTTAACTTTATATCTACGGTTTTAATTGATTTACTAAAACTCGGTTTATGCCAGTAAACTTTATAGTATCCTAAAATACTACGATGTTTCATGTGTTGTAGATCAGTGAATGCCTTTCATAGCTATCAACATTTTTGTGATTTTCGAAAGGAAGGCGATCTGAGAAATTTTTTTTGATTGTCTAAATAATTTGTATTCAGGGGTTTTTCGGGGTGAAAAAACGAATACGAACGTTTTTCTTGCTAGAAATATATTTTAGCCCAGCAACGCCGCTAGGTCACAAATTAGGTACTTGAATATTTAAGCACACGGTTTTTGAGTGAAACATGTATTTTTTGTACATATAAAAAATTTGTTTAAAAAATACCAAAAATTTGAATTCGTTTTAATCACTTTTTAAGCTCCTTAAATCCAAATTTTTATAGGAAATAAAAATAAATATTTTTTGTTCCGAATACCGTTGTTCCACATAAAAATTCATCACTCCTCTGAATTACAAACACAATTAACGTTAATACAACTTAAGTCAAGCTCGATTGTTCTTCTTTCAGGCTATTTCAATAAAGTTTAGATTTTATGTCACTATAAATGAGAAAAATAAAGATGAAATTTAAAAAAACCTTAAAACTTTTTTTTATATCTCTGCTTCTTATTTGTTAAGAGAGACTAGGACACCATTACATGTAGTTTATAAAGTTCTAAATTACCTTAAAATATTCGGTAGATCGGTATGTTCGTTTCAAAGTTATTACAATTTTTGTGATTTTTGAACAAAATTCGGACGCATTTATTTATTCGGAAGACCAAAAATTTGAAAAAAAGTTGTATTTGTAGGTTTTTGGGGGTAGGAAAGTCGAATAAAAAGGCTTTATGTAAAAAAATATTATTTTACTTTACTAAGTGGTTCGATCACTACGTCAGAATTGTTCTTGGCGTGGGTATCATAGATACTGAAATACGTAATTTGTGTATTTTCGTTAATTTTACTCGAGGCGAACAATCCAGCTTTCCAACGGTTGGGATAACGTGGAATATGGATAAAATTGAAAGGAGTTAGGAATTTTTAAGTCGAACACTGTTTAACATAACGTGTCACACTGAAGATGGTGTACAAAATTGTAATTAAGAATGACAGTTACAAGATTAAACGATAATAAGAAGTGAAACATGAATATCACAACTTAGATCGGAAAGGAGTTATTTATTCAAATCCTTGTTGTAAGCTATTTTCATATTTTTCCTTTTCCTTGTGACAGCCAAAATAGGTGTTTGCAAATTTCTAGCAAACCTGTAATGGACATTGTAGTTCCGACATATGTTTTCATATTGGTCATAAGAAGTTTCGATTCCTCCGGCCACCCTAGACCCTGAGGCCAGAAGCTGGTGGTATTCACGTATCCGAATGTCTGGCCGGGTCGCGTCCGTTTTGACCTTGGCTTTACTTTCTACACGCCGGCAACACGTCCGATTTTCGGCGAAAATCCGATTCTCGTCGGATGCCGGTGACCCCGGCCGTGAAAGCTCGACCGGCCGACGAAACCGCCGATTTATTACTCAGTTCGATCCTTCATTAATTCTCAAGAATATAGTTTGAAAGGATCGGCCACCTAGGAAATTGCATCTCGGACTACGAGGCTCGCACCGTGCCCGGTTTCTAGTCGGGGTGAGTCACGACTAATTCATAAACCAACCAATAGAAAATTTGACAGCAGTTCTTATCCACTTCTTACCACCTTATCCTAATCCTACTTAACCAATAGTTTCTCGAAATTAGGTTACGGCAATGAGTTCTTAGAGACAAGAGTTATCCTATCTGGCGTCCCACATGGGAGCATTCTAGGTCCTGTACACTATACTGCTAATTAGCCCGAACAACAACACTAACCTTACACAAATCCTAACCAAGCGACCTCTAAATCCAGGAGCGCCTTGAGATCGAAGAAAGTTGCAAAAATGACACTGAACGAGTTGAGTCCACCCAAATTACTTAATTAATTGAAATACCGGCATCTATAAAACTTAAATACTTGGGCCTATACTTAGAGAGTTAACAGATGTGGAATCTCCACTCAAGGCCCAACTAATTGTATATAAGACATTATTACTTTGACCTCTTCGGGCAGAGGGAGCCTAGCTGTGAGGTACCATCAAGCCGTTTAATATCCAAGCATTCCAACCAAAACTTCTTTGAAGACTTCTAGGACCGAAATCAGAAATGGCTGTTAAGTTCAAACGATCACTGTAGAAAACACTACTTCGACCTGTATGGAGTCATCTAATATCCAACTAATCTAAGTATTCCAGTCAGTCTTCAAGAGAATTTTATTAACTCCTTATTACGTCTTTAACCTCACAATCTCATGTTTCACTTTCATTTTTACAACCCAACCTAAACCTACAAGTCTAATTCTCTCTACTGACGTCTATATCAAAACCCTCCACGTCGCTTCAAACTACGATGGCACAGAGACGTTTAGACAGCAACGTTTTTTGACAAAGAGGCACCAATGCGCTGCATCCTGTCATTTCTCTACCTCTCTTCCTCATTGACTATCCCAGTTTACGGAAATCCTAGGCTTGTACTTCACTCTAACCTCACAATGATCAAGACTTTTCCATGCGACCGACTTTCGCTTAAATCAGATAATTAGGACTACACACTGAATTACCATACAAGAAACTAACAGAAGACTTGGGCAACTGAAAAGACTGTTAGGACTTAAATCTGTTTTGGCAATCAAAATCGAACTAACTCCATACAAGACATTACTGATATCACACTGGGCATTCGGGACCGAGATGTTGGATACTACTAAGCAACCTAATATCCAACTAATCCAAGCAGTTTAATCAAAAGTTATCAAAACAAGCTCCTTACTACGTATCTAATTTAACAATAAACATTATTCCCTTACTTAAAGAATCTGTTCCCACTTTTTTCAAATTTTCCATCCATTATAACTCTACCTTTTATGCCCAGTACATCACGACCCCTCCATGTTGCTTCTTACAATGGCCCCGAGACTGTACTAACTAAGTCACCGAGATCCTGGATCCTCAACCTTTCAATTAACCAAAATCACAGCCTCAAGTTTCGGTTCGCGCTACCGCTCAAGACCTCACTTTCTCCAACTTAAGAACTTACAACGAAGGCCCCGAGAGAGCAATGTTTCTCAGCAAGGAATTAAACCAACGCTCTGCTACCTATCAGTACGGTTTGACTACCTCTCTTTATCATTGACTTTCCAAGTCGTATCGACGATTCAAGCTCCTTATACATAGATCTCATCTGTACCTAATGTCCTAAAGTTTCGCTCCAATACTTCTGCCAATCATTTACTGCTCAAGCCCTTACACGACATTCCGTCTCAAAAAATCTTCATGACGTCTTAAACGAAAATGGCCTCGAGATGTATGTCAAGGCTTCTCGACAAGGAGAGAAAACCCCTCTGCATCTTCTTTATAGACTATATCAACGGTGGTCCAAGATCCAACATTCGTTTTGTTAAAACTTGACATATTCCTTTTTGCTCAAGTTTCAGTCCAATCTTTCAGGATAGGTTGAACCCTACAACTCAACGACTCTCCACTACTTCCCTACCTCAAGTACCCTGCAGAACCAAACCCAAAGAACCAAGCTCCTTTACAATAAAACAAAAATAGAGGAACCCGCACAAAAGAAAAATGTCAGCAGTACGATCTACACCGGCCTAACTGGGTGAAATGTAAGCTCTCACTTCATTGAATAGTGTACGAAACAGCTGGTTACTCCTGCTAAGTAATGCGGGGTAATGAACCTGATTTGGACTGTTTAATAGGCAAGAAACGAGGACGAACGAATCGGGATTATCAGAATCCAGGTTTCCTTCTACAGCTTTACAATTTTTTCCTTATCTAAATGAAGAAGGACATAGTAGGGCCGAGGGATTTTCAGTAATGAACAGATCTCTTCTTTAAGATGTCGTTTATTAAAATTAAAAAGGGGTTCTGATTACTTCATCCAAGACCGCTTGATTGCCTGAGGTCTTTCGATGTCATTTGTTAAAACCATCCTTCCCACTTGTACAAACAGCAATCGGTGGTTAAGTTGCTCTTCGGACTTTCTACATTTTCATCATTTTATAAAGGCCCGCTAAGAATATTTTTTTTAAACCTTGGAAAGTATTTTAGAGAGTCGAATTAGAAAGATTTAGTTCATGTTTATTTTCTTCCTTTTCTGGTTATTTGCTATTAGGAAGTACAAAAAGAAATACCTTGTATACCGGTTTTAATCAAGAAACCGGATCAAAATCCAGCTTATTCCCACCGGAACGATGATGCTCCAATTCTTCTTATTACAATTTTCTCTGGATATTTTCCATAACAGTTATTACAACTTAAACATGGTTAAACCATAATTCAGGTCTTTTGTTTTAATATTTTTAATTGCTGGAGAGTATTTTCTTATCACGTCACGAACAAATTCACTGATTTGACTCGAGTTTTTGTTGTTAATATTTCAGCGTGTTTTCAGTAAGTATTGAACGTTATCAAGCAGATCAACAGACAGGGTGGCAATACAAAAAAAATGATCAGCTAGGAAACAACAGGAATGACTGAGGCAAAGGAGATTTTAGCTCCTTATTACATCCGTTACTTCACAATGACCTATACATTTCCAAGCTACCTACTTCCACTCACGCGGGATTCTTAAGACTATAGGTAGAGAGTATAATGCCAAGACAACCGACTTGGACTACTAAGAAGATTTTTAGGACCGAAATATGTTTTGACAGTCCAAATTCAACTTACTTCATGCAAAATTTTACTGCGACTACTCTGGACATGCTGAGTAGAATATTAGGAGAATTATAGAATATGGTGGCCCTCCTTGCTGCCCCTCTGCCTACGAACTAACCCCTCCATGGTACCCAAAAAAGGTATTTATTTTTTAATTTGCCCAATAACAAATAGCATCGAAAAACCTCAGGCAAACAAACAAGTCTTCAGTGAAGTGATCAGAACCCCTCCTTAATTTTAATAAACGACATCATCTAGAAGATATCCGTTCATTATCGCAAATCCTTTGCCCATACTTTGTTTCTCTTCATCAAAACTAGGGAAAATTGCATTACCGCAGAGGAGTACAATTGTCAGGATGAAAATCGTGAGTCTTGGTGTATAGAGGTCTCGAGGCCATCGTCGTTTGAGGCAACATGCAGGGTTCATGAGATGGAAGCTACTGGGCATGAACTGTAGGATTAGGATGGGTTGAAAAATTGGAGCAAAACTTTTAGGTTAAAGAAGTTGTAAAGAGCTCGGAGAATTGTACTGAAGGCTTTTGACTGGAATGTTTAGATTAGTTGTACATTAGATGGTTCCATTTCGTACAGGCCGCAATAAAGTTTTTTATAAAGTTATTTGGATTTTGACGGTCAGGAAAGTTTGGGTCCTAAAAGTCTTCGTAGTTGTCCAAGTTATCTGTTAAAGCAAGCCAAAGCTGTTAATGTGAAGTAGACGTAATTCGAAGATTTTTATCCCAGTGCAGTTTCATTTTTGTAATTTAGCACCTTTCTTCAATGATTTATATTTAGAAATCGTGAGATGGGGTCTGTTGTGATGTAGGTTTCAGAAAAACATTTTCTTTATCGTGCCAACGTTTCGATCTTTATTGAGATCATCTTCAGGGCTCAAAGTGTTTGTCATCTGTGTAATTGTGCCATTCTTGCGTGTCGTGTCGAGAGTGCCGAGTCTAGTTAGAAACTTAGTAAGAAGCTTCTTCTGAGGCTTTTAGGTTGGCGGTACCCCACAGCTCCGCTCAGGCAATTGAATTTTGAAGTTGACATAGATGGTCGAGTTCTTGTCGCTTCAGTCTTGTGTGGGGATTCCACGTCTAAGTACAGCCCTAAGTATCTAACTTGTGAAGAGTTCAGGATGCTCCTGGGTATTGGGGTGGTTTGGGTAGGGCATCGTCCGTAGGTCGTAAGATTGTTGGGATGTAAGGTAGGTCAGCAGAATAAATACAGGATAGGACCTGGAATGCTCACTTGTGGGAAATTAGCACAGATCAGCATTATCTCTGAGAGCTCATCGTCGCACCTTACTCTGAAGCAAAGATCAATTAGGTTTTCGAGATAGCCATGCTCATATAGAAAATCCTCAAGTAAAAACTTCTGGTATTTCCTCTACCGAACCCTCGCCAACACAACAAGAGGAATTTCCTCACGGAAATCCTCAATGTAAAGGCCTAGTTTTGTGCTGACTGGTGGTGTTATTGATTGTTCTTGTGTATTCGGTCTCAAGGCGGAAAAAGAATTTATTTTTGTTCGGTATTTTTGGGTCCAACCGCGGCTGAAGGACTTCTCCACAAATGTTTAGGAATTCCTCAAGGCTTGGATTCTTTAGGCCGAACCTTGAGAAAATCCCGCACGTCTATGGCTATCGAATCTTGGAATTAGTTAACTTTAGCAAATATCCATTAGAGTTCTTGTGTGTTCGGTCTCAAGGCGGAAAAAGAATTTATTTTTGTTCAGGATTTTTGGGTCCAACCGCGGCTGAAGGACTTCTCCACAAATGTTTAGGAATTCCTCAAGGCTTGGATTCTTTAGGCCGAACCTTGAGGAAATCCCGCACGTCTATGGCTATCGAATCTTGGAATTAGTTAACTTTAGCAAATATCCATTAGAGTTCGAGGTCCGATTGACCAAATAACTTTTTTCAATTAATTAATCTTTATGTAAGGTATTGGTTGAGATAAAAAAGTCAGTGTCACGAGCGGGATTCGAACCCACGGCCTTCGGCTAAATACGCCGTTGCTCTACCATTCGAGCTCCCCATCTCAACCTACAACCTTTCGAATTTGCTCTCCTTTTTGCCATTTTTCAAATGTCGTGTAATCTATTCGATTCTCGGCGACAAATGAAACGGCCACGGACAGCTTTAGTGAAGATAAACTTTTACTTATTAAATCCATTAGAGTTCGATTGACCAAATAACATTTTTCAATTAATTAATCTTTATGTAAGGTATTGGTTGAGATAAAAAAAGATGGCAAAAAGGAGGGAAAACTCGAAAGGTGGGTTGAGGTGGGAAGTTGGTGGTCCTAGTGAATCGAAGTTACGATAGCTCAAGAGGTAGAGCAGCGCAGTATTTAGCCGAAGGTCGTGGGTTCGAATCCCGCTCGTGACACTGACTTTTTATCTCAACCAATACCTTATGTAAAGATTATTTAGCAAATATGTTAAATGTGGTGTTGCCCTATGCCATCGCTGGGCATGAAACGGTTAAGGCCAAAACACACAGGGAATCCTCAGAGAAAAAGGCCTCCAGGATTTCCTTGGGAATTTCCTCTACTGAACCGGGAAATCCCGCTCGTATTAAAGGACTAGAAAAGAGGAGAACGTTTGGGAAGGTCGTCCAGCTTGGGTATCATCAGCTGCCATTGACTTCCCGCGGAACTGGATTAAAATCAAAATGATCCCTTGAAAAAAGGCACTGTTCGTCCTGCAGTCCATGGTGTTCGATATTGAGTCCTGCATGAATTTATTCAATCAACGGCCAGCTCAAATTCGACTCCGATTGGGTTTCTTTCGCACGAGCTGGCGTCCGGAATAATTTCACAATACAGTTGGGTTTTAGTCACACACGACTTATTTTGCTTGCAATTAATACACTATGAATATTCATAACGCGCGCCTCGGGCTTAAAAGTAAAGGTGAAACGTCGAAACGTTTCTAAAAATGGCTTATTAATATTTAAAAAGGGGCCAATTTCTCTGAAAGGCGAGGATCGAAACGACTACCCCTATTTCTAATTGCGTTTCTTTCTTTTCTCCTACGATACGAGACGGGAATATTTATTTAAACCGTGTCCGTGAAGCTCTCTTCGAGACAAATACCGTTTTCATTAGCCTGGTTCTACAAAAATCTGGGACTTTTATTTAATAAACGGCGAAAGTTTAGAAAGTGGTAGGATTTTATTCTATTTCTTCATTGGCCTACGTACAAATGTGATTATTTGGAAAATTATGTTTATTAACGTAGTAAAACAGGATTCTCAGAAATGGCGTTAATTTCGATGTCCTAGGTGTCATACGTGCAGCAATCAAAAAACCCTAGTCAAATAAAACATTTATGATTTTTATGCCAGAAATAAAAGTTTAATAATTATAACTTTTTTCCGGCAAATAAACTCTTTGTAACATCACAACCCTTTTTTAGGCTATGCAAGGTAGACCCAAGGGCACTTACCTTTGGGCCAAAGCCTGCATATGAGCCCGGCATGCAGAGATACGTTGCTCGATGAAGTATGCAATTTCTTGGGTCCATAAAGAGAGCGCGTAGGCCACCCTATATCAGAATTGTGCTCGAGCACGACGTGGTGCAGCAGGACAATATCTGGGTCCACTGTTTTGTGTTCCTAGCGTGTGATGAGTGAATGTATTTATTAGCGTGTATTTGTAGTGTGAGAAGGCCAATGTACTCAAACACCTTGAATGTCATGCAATTATTTAAGTATGTATTTAAGAGCCAGTGAAAGTGTGAATGGATTTAGGAACTGATTACATTTGGAGCTGAAATAACCTAGACCTCGGTGGCTGGGCGAAAATAAATTTGATGAGGAAAAAGGGTTAATTACAAGTCAAATTATTTTATATTTAAAAACAGCTCAAATTAAAAGACGAAATAGAAGAAGGATTTTGTATAATTTTAAATTTTAATTGTAATTCATTTGTCTTCTATGGACTTCTAAAAACCCAATTATTATACCTTTAATTTGTTTGTTTTTTCAAAGTGTACAAATTTTCCTTTACGTCTTTGCCTTCAATTCATTCCCCCTCCTAGGTTTTTTGTTGCTTGAAAAAAACGGTTACATTGAAATAAAAAAAAAGGTTACCGGAGGTTAAGAAAAGGTTAATTCGAAATTAAAATGGGAGAATTGGAAGTAAAAGGTTAAATTTGATAACGAAAAGTGTATATTTGAAATTTTAAAAAAGTTAATTCGACTGGGAAAAGCGTTAATTAAAAAACTAATTATTTTCTATTAAAAACATCTCAAATCAAAAGAAAAGTTAGAAATGTAATTCTTAATTTTTATTGTAATTAATTTGTTTTCTAAAAGAAAATGTAGAAGAATAATTTTTAATTTTAATTGTAATTAAATGGTCTTCAAAGAGCCTATTTATTAATTAATTATTTTATTGGACAATTTTTAGTTTACCTACATTTCATACCACCTTCTAGGTTGTTTGATGGTTCAAAGAAAGGATTAATTGGAAATTAAAAAGGATTAATTTGAATTTAAAACGGTTGATTTAAAATTAAAAAGGGTTAATTTGAAATTAAACTGGGTGCAAGGTAAAAAGGATAAATTCGATAGGAAAAAGGTATATTTGCAGTAAAACAAAGGTTGATTCGACGGGAGGAAAGGGTTAACTAAAAGCCGAATAACATTATATTTAAAAGAAGAGAGATTAAAAGAAGAGGTAGAAGAATTTTTTTTAAAATGCACAAATTTTATTTGACGTGTTTATCTACATTTCATTCCCCTTTCAAGCGTTTTGTTGTTTGAAAAAAAAGATTACTATAAAATAAAAAAAGGATTACCTGAAGTTAAAATAAAGTTAATTTAAAATTAAAAAGGGTGAATTGGAAAGTAAAAAGAATAAATTTGATAGAAAAAAGGGTATAATTGATCGTAAAAAAGATTTATTCGAAAGGGAAAATAATTAATTGAATTCTTAATTATGTTATATTAAAAAAATTCAGATTAAAAGAAGAAGTAAAAGGTTGATTTTTATTTTAATTGTAATTAATTGGACTTCTAAGAATCTATTTATTGTATACTTAATTTTTTTTAAGATGTAGAATTTTTACTTTACCTACATTTCAAACCACCTCCTATGTTTTTTGCTGTTTTAAGGAAAGCTGTAAATTGAAATTAAAAAGGGGTAAAATTTAAGTTAAAACCGGTTAATTTGAAATTAAAAAAAGGCTAATTTGAAATAAAAACAAGGTTAATTTGAAGTAAAAAACGGTTATCCGAATTGAAAAGAGCTTATTTGAAATAAAAAAAAGGGTTGAAGTTAAAAAGGGCCACTTTGCAGAAAAAGGGTAAATTGGAAGGTAAAAGGAATAAATTTGATGGGTAAATGGTTAATTTGAAATTAAGATAAGGTTAATTCGACGGAAAAAAGCTGTAACACACACATAAACACACGTTAATTCGATTTGCCTAATTAAATAGTTTTCGCTAAGAGGGTCACTTTCATCTAAACAATCTGGCCCATTTCGATGGGATAACGCTTTCAATGTGAGGCTATTTCGGTTTGTTCGCAATAGTGGACTAATGGTTTTTACTATTTATTTACTTCTAAGTTAGCCATTGTAAAATTAATAGATTTTAATAAATAAATGTACAGTGTAAATCGTTTGTACCGAAGTTCAGGGGACCATAATATTCTGTACTTTGTAGGCTTTATTATAGCAATATATCGGTTATAGTGAACAGTAGTTATATCTGAAGTTTTCATCCAATTGATAAGCACGTATATAGCGGAGTAGTTTTCATTATGTAATTTTTATATATATATAAGTTATCCAGGTTTATGAAAATACACAATACATACCAATCTGCTAAAGCATATATTTACCTAAATGTTTTAAAAACATTAATACGTATTTCAATTAATTAATCTTAACGTAAAGTATTGGTTGAAATGAAAAAGTTAGTGTCACGAGCGGGATTCGAACCCACGACGTTCGGCTAAATACGCCGCTGCTCTACCACTTGAGCTGACGTGACTTCGATCCACACGGACACCAACTTCTCAACCTAAATCCTTTCGAATTTTCCCTCCTTTTTGTCCATTTTTCAAATGTCGTGTAATCAGGATTCGATTCTCGGCGACATTTGAAGTGGTTGTAGGTTGAGATGGGGAACAACAGAAGAGACTAAGGTCGTGGTTTTTAATATATTTATTTTTTTAGAGATTTTTTAAAGACATCTAGGGTTAAAAAAGGGCGGGAATCTTTCGTACAATCGTTAGGCAGCTGGGATTATTTTTGCGTGCTGTCCCGTATAACCGATAGTTCGTTATAAACGGTTTCCTATGTTTTGTTCCTTATGACATTTCACGGGACCGGAGATATAGTACGTTATAACGGGTCGTTCCTTATAACCGGGTTCGTTATAAACAATTTAGCTTATAAACAACTGGCTCTTAGACCCAATAGATTTTTTCTCTATAAAGAACTTGATCATTCAAAGCCATTTGTCGGCTTGTTCAATGCAGCTGTCCTCCTGTTGCCATGCGAGGCGAAGGCAAAGAGTGTTTGGAAATGTATGGAGGCCCTGACGGAAGTCAGCGACACTAATGACCTGACCTGGCATGGGTCCCTGGACATTCGGGACATAGAGGCAACGAAAAGGTTGACATGTTGGCCAAAAGGAAGCCAACATGAACTCTATGGGCCCAGAACCCTACTGCGGCCTAGCAGCCTGCCACAAAAGAGGATACACCTTAAAACGGATCCTTAATGAGTCCAAAAACTGGGGGAACAATACCAGGTGTGAGGCACGCGAAGAGATTCATAGAAGGACCATTCGCAAAACTTACAAAAGAATTACTGGAAGGCAACCGCAACCGAACCAGGATTCTGGTTGGACTCCTGTCAGGGCACTGCCACGTAAGAAAGCACATGCACCGGTATAAATACAGACAGAAGAAACATTGTGCAGATACTGCCAGGTAGAGGAGGAGACCCAGAACACTTTTTATTTTTTTGTGAAGATCTATGTAGGTGCAGGTTCTTGCAACTAGGACAAGAAAAACCACAAGCAAGATCCTACACCAAGGAACCCTCGCAAAGCTGTGGAGGCTGGTTAATAGCCTGAAGCTAGTGAGTAACAGAGGAGCACAATAGATCTATTCAGGTCGAGGTGCAGTAGGTCTTGTGGCTGCCTCTTTTATCCCTATCCCTATCCCCTATCCTGTTGTTGTAGTGAAGACCCTCAAGACTGTATAGTGTTCCTTACGAGACAATCAAAAACGTGAAGCACCGTGAAAATGTTGAGGGCGAAAACCGAACTGACGATCTGAGAGATGCTTGAAAGAGTGTAGGGATCGATCGCTTGAGATCGTCAAATAGAGAAGGCAGAAGGAAAAGTGCGAAACGTCAAATTTTTCTGTTTTGTTTCAGTTATTGGCTTGTTTCCATACACGTTCTATTCTAATCGTGGGGACAACACCCACACGCACTTCTTTGAATTTGTCACGACGGAAAATAACAATTAGAGGAAATTCAGAGTCATATCAATTGACAAAGTGTTCAAACTAAAAAAGAACAGAGAAGCTGATCCACTTCAATTCATTCTTTAATAATAAAGAATCTTTAAGCCTTAATCCCGACCATAGACGTTCAGAGCCAAATTTCAGTCCCTAACTCCTGTAACTTATTTACAAATCTATTTAATAAATCTGTTTTAAACAAAACAACGAATATTTTCTTATTCTTCTGCAAACAAATAGGTCGTTAGTCATCAACAACAAACAACTCGTTCCCATCTCGTTTTAATCCCGAAGAGCGTATGAGAAAGTTCCTACGCTGTCTCTTCATATTTCTTGTACGTCATCCTTAATTATTCCTGATGCAATTTGGAAGAGTTACGTATAACCCATTTAAGAAATTTACGTACGGCGATAATTTTGACAAGCGTGTTGCTTACAGACTTAGGATGGGTAGGAGAGGGATAGATACACTTATAAGGGTTGTTGTCCAATGAAAGTACGCCAAGGTTTTTATAATTCATTAGATTTCTTGGACCGATTAACTAAATAACATCTTTCAATTAATTAATCTTTATGTAAGGTATTGGTTGAAATGAAAAAGCCAGTGTCACGAGCGGGATTCGAACCCACGACCTTCGGCTCAATACGCCGCGGCTCTAACCACTTGAGCTATCGTGACTTCGATCCACTCTGACGCCACTCCCGATCTCAACCTACCCTACGAATTTTCCCTCCTTTTTGCCAGTTCTCACTACCTTACATAAAGATTGATTAATTGGAAGTTGTAAATGTTTTCACTGATGGAAGAAGTGGGACGAATAACCTTAGACCTGAGATCAAATGAAGCTCACAACCAAATAAAAGACGCATTGAATGGGAACTCACGCATCCGTATGCACCCCATGGTCAGATGGTGTTAAATGCTAAACGTAAAAATCCTTTATCAGCTTCTTTTCTTCCCACAAGAAACTAATTTTGAAACTAAAATCGGTCTTCGGTATATTGTGGGCAAAGAATAATTAAGTTTAATGGAAAAATAGACAATAGTTGATAATGTATTTAGTTATTTTAGAACCAAAAATTCATTTTGCTAGGACCGTGTATATTCGCAATTTTTATTTGGTGTTGCCCAACTGCGTTTCAGCTTTGCGTCATCTTTGCTATGAATTGTTTATTTCGACTTTTCTATTTGTTATTGAACTTTTTCTATTTACGTTTAAATCTCTTCCACATAATTAAATTTAAACTTTTTCCTATTTAATTAAAACCTCGTAAAATTGAATAGCAAATAAATATTTGTAAGAATAGGAAACTAATGATTTTTTTTATTCTACTTTTATTATTAGGTATCTTCCCTATTAATTATTGCCTATTATTACCTAAATTGTTTTATAATCTATTGCATTATATAATACATTTTATATTTTTTCATATTTACTATACTTAAAAAGCTTTGAATATCTAATGGAATAATAAATATGATTATGCAAAAAATAATTTGAATATTGTAAGCGCTGATTATTGAATGGAAAATAAAAATGGAAAAAGTTGAATAATTAAATGGAAAAGTTTAAATTGAATTGGAAAAGACGAATAATTAAATAGAAACTTCGAAATAAAAATGGAAAAGTTCAAATTAAAATTGAAAAAGTTAAATATTAAATGGAAAAGTGAAAAATAAAGTGAATAAAATTTGAATATTAAAGCGAAAAGTTCAAATTAAAAAAAGGGGGCAAAAGTTGAATATTAAAAGGAAAAGTTGAAATTAAAAAGGATAAATATTGAGTATCAAATGTTATAATAAATACGAATTTGGTATAGATAATTGGAATATTAAATGCGTTGATTATTAATTGAAAAATAAAAATGGAAAAAGTTGCATAAATAAATGGAAAAATTTATTATTGAATAGAAATGTTGATATGAAAACGTAAAAGTTCAAATTAAAATGGAAAAGTTGAATATTAAATGAAAAAGTCGAAATTAAAAAGAATAAAATTTGAATACTAAATCAAAAAATTCAAATTGCAAAGGAATAAGTTGAAAATAAAAATGATAAATATTGAGTGTCAAATGGAATAGTAAATAAGAATTTGAAATAAATAATTTGAAAATTATAAGCGTTGATTATTAAATGGAAATTAAAACTGGAAAACGCTGAATAATTATGTGGAAAAGTTTAAAAGTAAATTGGAAAAAGTTGAATATCAAATAGAAAAATCGATATAAAAATGGAAAAGATTAGAGTAAAAAGGAAAAAGTTGAAAATTAAAAGGAAAAGTCGAAATTAGAAAGGATAAATATTGAGTATCAAATGGCATAATAAATATCAATTTGAAATAAATAATTCGAATATTATAAGCGTTGATTATTAAATGGAAAATAAAACTTGAAAACGCTGAATAAATATGTGGAAAAGTTTAAAAGTAAATTGGAAAAAGTTGAATATTAAATAGAAAAGTCGATATTAAAATGGAAAAGATTAGATTAAAAAGGAAAAAAGTTGAATATTCAATAGAAAAGTCTATATTAAAATGGAAAAGATTAGATTAAAAAGGAAAAAAGTTGAATATTAAATGGAAAAGTCGAAATTAAAATTTGGCTATTAAATTAAAAAGTTAAAAGAAAAATTGACTATTAATATGAAAAGTCGAAATTAAAAAGGACAAATACTAAGTATCAACTGGAAGAGTTCAAATTAAAATAAAAAAAATTCTAAATTAAATAGAAAAGCGAATATTAAAATGGAAAATGTTCAATACAAAAATGTAAATCGTTAAAATAAATGTTAAAGTTGTAATTAAAATACAAAAAATTGAACAATAAACGGAAGCCATTAAATAATTAATAGAAAAGTTTAAATTAAAATGTATACAAGTTAATAATAAATGGAAAAAAGTAAAAAGCTTTACATAAAAAATAAATAAATAAATAAAAACAGACTCGACAATGAAGTTTGCATTATTTTTGCAGGTTTTGCATTATTCCAGGACTATCATAGTTTGGTATTATTTTGTCTTTTACTGTATTTGGCATAGCTATTAGATTAAATACTATTTAATTGTTTCATAAGCAAATGTGTTGATGGTAATGCGATTTTTTTAAATCTTTAATTTTAATTTGTCCAGATTGTCAGTTTATGATTCTGTCGGGCGGTCTGCCGGGTTAAAATTTGAATTTGGGCCGTCTCTGATCTTCGGTTGTCACTTGGCTTTCAGTGGTTGCTCTGTGCGTTATTTTGACAATGCAAAATGTTACAAACTGGCGAGAATAGAGAGACCATGAAACTCGGAAAGTATCACAGACTGTCAGCAGTAGGTCGTTAATCACGTGTGATGAAGACTCGGAGTTGGAGTCAATGTCTCCACTTGAATTGATACATTTCGAGGGGGATAATTAAATCGGCCTTTTTTCTGGGTGGCTATTGGGAAATGCGTTTTCACTCCTAGGATTTCATTATAATGTAGAAAAGACTTTTGCATCCGGAAACCTTGGTCTGTCTCCGCTCTAATTGTTCCTCGACTAATTGCGTTCGACATCAGCCCGTCCGAATATGAAAAGGCCATTTTCCGAAAGTAGGACGCCCTTGCCCGGATTGCACGAGATTCACTTTAATGCAAACCGAATTGAGTCATATTCTCAAACAAGAAAGAAGTCCTCAGTGATGATGTACGAAAATGTCCACAATGGAAAGCCTTGTTTTTATAGAAAATGTCGAAAGTCTGGAAACGCGTCCAAGATCGTCGCTTGACCAAAACTAGGCCTTGACAACAATAATCCGTATTATGCGTCGTTGACAGTCATGTTCTATATACCTTATTTCCCATGGTTTAATAAAGTAAACGTAAACTACATTCAACTCCCTCAAGGATTCGACAATGTGTCAGCCCTTTTTTCTTCTCTTCTCATAGAATATTGTCCGTTTTTGTTACATTTGAAAACAAGCACTTTTAAACATCGTTTAATATAGCAATGATATCGAGATATATTAAAGTCTAATTCTGAAAGAAAGTAGTAATTATATACATATTTTATGTCTTCTATTTTCTTTTTTTAATTTCTAACCCATGTTTTATTTCCTGAAAAACTGGTTTTTCTTACAGGATCGTCTTTGGTCTGTATTATTCTCTCCAAAAGAACCCTACGTGGACGATTCAATGTCGATCAGTCAATGTCGAACGTTTTCTAAAGGAAAAGTGTGAAGTAAACACAAAGAGGCAATATTTCCAAACTGATGTTTCTATTTCCAAACCACGTCGGGCCTAACCTTCAAGGAATAGTTTCAATAAAGGAACCCTAACAAAAATGATTATACTGACTTTTCAAACGTAATACAGTTGTGTAACGGGTAGAAATAGAAAAATAGAAATACGAGAGGATCCCTTTGTTATTGTCGTTCAACTGTCGTCCTATTCAAGTCGACATCTTCCATATTCCCTATATACACTCAAAGAGTAGTTGCAAAGTACACGAGACGATTTTGACTTTGTGGTGATGCTTAATTGCAACTTGAGGACGTGAATTTCTTTTCAACCACTCAAACCCAAAATTAGTATATCACACAAAGGAAAAAACAATTGTTTGCTGGTTTACCAAATTTTAAATAAAATAAGGAATTCGGTATGATACATAGAGACAAACAAGAAATGGAGATATAAAACATTAATAAGGAGGGGACTGATCAATTCAGTGAATGATTGCCTGGTTAAGTGAGTGAGTGAGTGAGTTAGTAAGAGAGAAGAGAGCGCGAGCGAGAGAGAGAGAGAGAGAGAGAGAGAGAGAGAGAGAGAGAGAGAGAGAATCAGCAGTCAGAATTCTGGTCAGTGAGTGAGTGAGAATCACAGTGTGAGTAAGATAGATAGATAGAGAGAGAGAGAGAGAAAGAGAGAGAGCGACAATGAGAAAGAGGGAAAATATCAGCAGCCAGACAGCCGTTGTGGGAATCAGTGAGTGAGTGAGAATCAGAGTCGTAGTAAGATGAAGAGAAATATTGAGAGACAGAGATAGAGAGAGTCAGAATTCTATTCAGTGAGTGTGTGACAATCAGAGTGTGACTCAGATGGGGAGAGAGAGTGAATCAGAATGAGAGTGATAAGGAGAGATTGAGTGAGTTTGAGTCCGAGTCTGAATGAGGGTGAGAGGAAGAGAGAGACAGTGATGACCAGCGAGAGAAAGGAAGATAGATAGATAAAAAGATAGATAGAGAGTGAGAGAGAGAGAGATAGATAGATAGAGATAGAATCAGGAGTGAGACAGTTGGTGTTGTAGTGAGTGAGTGTGAGTGAGTGAGTCAATGTGAGTGAGAGAGAAAGAGAGACAGAGATAAACAGAATGAGAGTGTGCGTAAGAATTGTAGTCAGTGAGTGTGTGAGAATCGGAGTGTGATTAAGATGATGAGAGAGAGAGAGAGAGGGAGAGAGAAAGAGAGAGTTAATCAGAGCGAGAGTGAGAAGGAGTGATTCGGTGAATTTGAATCCGAATCTGAATAGGGTGAGAGGAGAGAAAGTAACGATTAGAGAGAGAGTTGGAGTGAGAGTCGGAGTTGAAGTGAGTGAGTGAGTGTGAGAGAGTGAATCAATGAGAGTGAGATAGAGTCAGAATTGTAGTCAGTGGGTGTGTGAGAATCGGAGTGTGATTTTGATTGCGAGAGAGAGGGAAAGAGAGATAGTGAATCAGAGTGAGAGTGAGAAGGAGAAATTGGGTGAGTTTGAATCCGAATCTGAATGAGGGTGAGAGGAAGAGAGAGAAAGTGATGACTAGCAAGAGAGAGGAAGATAGATAGATAAATAAGTAGATAGATAGCGAATGAATGAGAGAGAGAGAGAGAGAGAGAGAGAGAGAGAGTCAGGAGTGAGAGTCAGGAGTGAGAGTCGGAGTTGTAGTGAGTGAGTGAGTGTGAGAGAGTGAATCAATGAGAGTGAGATAGAGTCAGAATTGTAGTCAGTGGGTGTGTGAGAATCGAAGTGTGATTCAGATCGGGAGAGAGAGAGAGAGAGAGAGAGAGAGAGAGAGAGAGAGAGAGTGTGAGAGNGGGAGAGAGAGAGAGAGAGAGAGAGAGAGAGAGAGAGAGAGAGAGAGTGTCAGAATTGTAGTCAGTGGGTGTGTGAGAATCGGAGTGTGATTCAGATCGGGAGAGAGAGAGAGTGAGAGAGAGTCAGGAGTGAGAGTCGGAGTTGTAGTGAGTGAGGGTGAGAGAATGAGTCAGTGAGAGAGAAAGAGAAAGAGTGAGAGTGAGACGGAGAGAGTGAGAGAATAAAAAGTGAGGAGAGGAGAAAACACAAAGGCACTTAACATTGAATCGAATCTTCACTAATTAGATTAATTAATGCCTTGTATTTGGGCTGGATGTTCTGTAAAGCTAGCCACGTCTGGCACACTTGTTTCCTCTACGAGCCGATTAACATATAAATTCTAATTGGCCCCGACCAGAAAAGAAAGTGGAATCCGTCATGGCTTTTAATTCTCATCGGGTGCCAAAATTTCCAGTTTACCATGCGATCATGATTAGTCACAGTTAAAACAAGGTATTTATTTTTAGTTTTAATGATGAGAGGGCAATTTAGATAATAAACGCGACCGAGTGAAATATGAATAAAGAATTTTCTACGCGTTCTTCACCTGAATCTGAATCTGAAAATCAACCGAATCTGAAAAATAACGATTCGAAAGTGTTTCCTGACTAAATCAAAGCTTAATATTGAAATTAGTTCATAAATTGATTGTTTTAGGAAAAGATGAGCATAATATTTATTGTATTATTTTGATCTAAGTTAATTTCATTTTAAAAAAAGATTTGCGAAACAGCAAACTGTCAAAAGATGGTTTAAAAGTTTGCAGCATAACACCTGACGTGACGTAGGCATCCCCCACTTCATAGCATGGACGATTTGTCGTCAATTAATTTTGAAATTATATGATTGTGCGTACAATTGATTAGCTATTGGATCAAATCTACTTTCTAAGGTTCTTCCAGTTCACTTTTCACATTAGCTTTACGTTGAAAAAACGTTCCGAAAGTAAACGTAATATGAAAATACTTTTTTTAATGATTGCCGTTATTATGTTATTTTATTAAGTGGTGTTTAACGTGAGAAGGATGCGAATGAAGAATTTTTCATTTTCAAAGCGCGTAACTGAAAATTGAACGTGTCTCGCGGATGCACGCACTCAGCTCTCGTCGATTCTTTCGTGAAGAAACCTGGCCACTCGCCTAATAGTGCCTCAGTGAAATTGAACTTTTCTTAAACTATTTATATAAACTCACAGGCATGTACAGAATCAAACTTACGGCTGGCATGACAAGAACGTATACCTACTTCAGTTTTTTTCTGGTATCAGACGAATCCTTGGCGTCCCATATGAGATCAGTCTTGGTCTCATATTTTAAACCATTTATACTGCTGACTTTCCTAGCCATATATGCCATATGCGGATGACGCCAAGTCACCTAACCCAAATCCTATCGAAGCAACTTCCAACATCCAAGAACTAAGGAGGTTATGGACTAGTCCAATTTACAACGCTTCCTACACATCCCTTATCACCATATCGTGGAATCCTTTTTAACTAACTTCTAGTTTAGAGTGAGATGCATTAATGAGTACTCTGGGATCAGAGGAATCCTTGGCGTCCCATATTGGAGCAATCTTGGTCTCACCCTTTATACCATTTATACTGCTGACTTTCCTAGCCATATATGCCATATGCGGATGACGCCAAGTCTCCTAACCCAAATCCTATCCAAGCAACTTCCAACATCCAAGAACTAAGGAGGTTATGTACCAGTCCAATTTACAACGCATCCTACATATCCCTTATCACCATATCGCGGAATCCTTTTTAACTAACTTCTACTTTAGAGTGAGATGCAGTAATTAGTATTTTGGTATCAGAAGAATCCTTGGCGTCCAATATGAGAGCAATCTTGGTCTCATCCTATATACCATTTATACTGCTGACTTTCCTGACCATATATGCGGATAACACCAAGCCTCCTAACCCAATTCCTATCCAAGCAACTTCCAACATCCAAGAAATGTAGTGCGAAAAGTGAAGGGGGAAACTGAATGGGGAAAAATGTACCTAGTGTACATTACAAAAAGGACCGACTTGCACTTTCCAAACTCATAGAACTTTACCTACAGAGCAGGTTAGTGTAGAAAACCCACACAATATTTAAGACACCACTTAGCAGAAGACTTTGACAACGAAAACTTTTAGAAAATCTGTTTAGACCGTCAAAACTCAACTAACACGTTGAAAGACCACTTTAGACATACGGAGTAGAACTTTGAAGTACCAACAACCTATCTAATAGCCAACTAATCCAAGCATTTTAATGAGCAGGCCACAGAAGAACAAGCTCCTTGCTACATATCTAATATCACAATGACTTTAATATTCCCTTTATTAAAGACCCATTCCAGCTTCGTCAAGTTTCAGTTTCAGAAGATCTTTTAGAACACCCTGACAAGCTCAAGTCTTTTTCCAACATCTTCCATATCAAGGGATCAATATTGGTCCCATCCTGTATAATATATACACTGCTGACTTTTCTCTGCATCCCAATGCATCATTACCAATGCGGATGACCCTGTCTAGCATCTAATCCGAATCCGATCCAAGTCAATTTCCAACATCCAAGATCACCTTGACCAATGCAAGTGTGGGAAAACACTGAGAGGAAGAATGTACCCAGTTATGCATTGTACTTCAACTACAAGTAGCTAACGACCTCCACTCAAATCAGATTCATAGGAGCTAGAAAGCAAATGATGTTCAATCTCCACACAAGACCTTGACAACGAAAACTTTTAGGACTGAAATCTCTTTGGTAAAGCTCAACTAATTCTGCACAGAACAATACCAGACCAATACAGAGACCACTCTGGGCGCATCCAATATCCTGCGGATCTTTCCAATCGAAAGTCCTTAGACAAATTGTGAAAGCTCTTCACTAGGTCACTAAACTCACAATGACCTAAACATTTCTTTTGTCAACGAACTCATCTGATTTCAAAAGCTTCTACACCAAGCTTTGGACCTACTGCCCAAGCCGTATTTATATCTTTGACCCTTAAACCTCTTCGCCCTTCGACCGGCCATAGTGTCAGTGTTGTGGTCTGAGAAATTTGTTATGTACTGGCTACTTGTTTCTTATATAGCTTTAGAAAAACGTGTTTGGACATATTTTCCGATAGGAATTGACAAACTGTGAACCAACATCGCTGTATATCGTCAAAGCTATACGGTCATTATTCCCTGATGAATTTTTATTCCCCCATGGTGATTCTTTTCTTCGAGATCGAAAACGACCTTTCACCTTGCCTTTTTATCAAGAAGGCGAAACTGGCCTAACGGTCCAACCCAGCAATAAATTATTATAAACGCTCAAAAACTTCCAACAATGACAGGCTCTATTGTTCAATTTAGCATAAAGTACAGTGTTTTTAGCACAGAACGAAACCGGTCCCTTGAAATTCCGTGCTTTAGCAGTACATCAAATAATTTTTTGAAAGTTGTAAATCGAGAGTTCTTGTAAAGTTGTATTTTTTCAACTTTCGGTTCACTTTTGTCCATGACTTTTCATAATGTTAAAAAGATTTTTTATTAATTTTGTAGAACAGCAATAGGCAAACAAGCGAAGTGAGCCATTCTTTTATAAAACAACCAGGAGCGGAGGAATCAATTTTATTGTATAAAGAAAAGGGTGTAAAGTATTGACATAATATTAGGCGATGCAAAAAAAAATTAAAAATCCCAACCTTCAAATTTACAGTTACTAAGACAAATTTAGCACACATAAAATGGTAGAATAAATATATTTGAAGAAAAGGGTACCGAAAAAAGTCAACTTTTTGGTCTTTCTTTAGACAATTAACTTAAGTACGGTAAAATTTTTAGGTTTTGGTCCATAAACACAAAGTAAAGACTCTTCTGTAAAACAGTTGCATACCAAAATTCAAAATTAAAATCCAACGGGTAGACCTAGATATAAAAAAATAAATAGGAAAAAAACATTCGTCTGAAAAATGGTCGCTACCCTCTTAAGAAAAGTGGAGTGCTTTCTGACCAAATTATTAACTATTAATTTACTTTAGCATAAAATAAAGACTTTTCTGAAAAAGAGGTGCGTACAAAAATTAAAATGCAACTGGTAGGCCTGGACATAAAAAATTAAATAGGAATTAAAACCAACCGTCCGAAAAATACACACTATTCCCATAGAGGAATACAAACCATTTCTGAAACAACTATAAATTATCAACTTAAGTTTGATACTTAAGAATAAAATACAGACTTTCTTGAAAAAGTACTTCATACAAATGTAAAAATCCAACCGATAGACCTGGAGATAAAAAAAATAAAAAATATTCATCCGAAAAATTTCTTAAGAAAAATGGGGTCCTTGCATGCAAAATTGTAATCTAGTAAACTTAAGTTTGGTACGTAAGCATAAAGTGCTGACTCCCTATCTCTTAAAATGTGTTACGTACTAAAATTAAAATCCAACGGGTAGACCTAGAGTTACAAAAAAAGAAATAGGCTATAAACCATCCACCCGAAAAATGATCGCTACCATCTAAGAAAAAGGGAATGCCTTCTGACGAAATTATAAACTATAACCTTAAGTCTATTTCGTGGTCTAATTGACCAAATAACTTCTTTCAATTAATTAATCTCAACGTAAAGTATTGGTTGAAATGAAAAAGTTAGTGTCACGAGCGGGATTCGAACCCACGACGTTCGGCTAAATACGCCGCTGCTCTACCACTTCAGCTATGGTGACTTCGATCCACACGGACACCAACTTCTCAACCTAAATCCTTTCGAATTTTCCCTCTTTTTGCCATTTTTCAAATGTCGTGTAATCACGATTCGATTCTCGGAGACATTTGAAGTGGTTGTCAGTTGAGACGGGAAATTGGTGTCCGAGTGGGTCGAAGTCACGATAGCTCAAGTGGTAGAGCAGCGGCGTATTTAGCCGAGCGTCGTGGGTTCGAATCCCGCTCGTGACACTAACGTTTCCATTTCAACCAATACCTTACATAAAGATTATAACCTTATGCTTGATACTTAACCATAAAATACAGTCTCTTTTGAAAAATAGATGCACACTAAAATTAACATCTCAGTTATAGAGCCAGCGGTAAAAATAACGTAGAAAAAAGACTAGCTGTACGTCTAAAAAAATGGTCGCTACCTTAAAATTGATCTTTTAAATCCATTGTAAATTAATTATATCAATAATCGTTATAATACAAAAATTGGGTCGTTTTTGCCATAAGCGGTCATCTTCTGATTCCTAAAAAAAGAAAATTACTTGTCCACTTGTGAGAGCATTTTAAAACTAGGTTATCCTAAAATTCCTATTAAAAAAAGAAAGTGAAAATTGAAAATTTTTTAAATATAAACATCTGGTCACTTACTTCAATAAATATTTATATTGCAACATTCGATCGGTCGATTACACATATTATACCCTTGCGGTATCTTTGGACCGTGACGGTCGAACATGGCCTTAAATAAAGCGATTTATCTCCAAACCTCAACGAAAAAAAGTCTCAAAATAGAACAAAAAAGTAAATAAATATTTTTTAATTTTTATTGATGGCAGTTCAAACCGGACTTTTGACTGCACATCGTTCATTGTTTTAAACCATATTTGCATAGTGGTCATAATTGACCATACTAATTATTCCAACTAATTGTTTAACACTTGTCATGTAGCTTAAGTGGTTAGAGCAGCAGCGTATTTAGCCGAAGGTCGTGGGTTCGATTCCCGCTCGCGACACTAACTTTTTCATCTGAACCAAAAACCTTAGATAAAAAGAATAATTAATTGGATTGTTTTAAACGTTCGTTCAACTTTCTTGCACCGGTGCTGTTGCAATCTTAGTAGCAATTATAATAATGATAATGTGTGGTAATGCGGCGTTGGCTGAGGACTGCATTCGCTCCTCATTTAGCTTTTATCGCTCTGTTTCCCCTTTGTGAATCTAGGCTGGCTGTAGAAGCTTCCTGTCCAAGAGCTTTATTCTAAAATTGCGCCTAGACCAAATCTTCCGAGAATATTGTCAAACAGTTTTAAACCAGTCGTTCAGAGCAGTTTTTCTTTACAAATTTTTGTGAACTTTTTCTTTCCTTGGGCCATTTAAACAATGATTTCATCAACATCTTTAGAGATATTTCAATGATCTTTTCATTGAGTAATTAATAATTAACCTTTTTTAACTGGGCCTAACGTCATTTCAAATTCGTTCTTGTATCGAATCTTAAAACAATTTAATCTTTCTGTTGTTCTGGCTAAATTAATTAACTATTTTCCTATTCCGACAATGACTTTGGGTGATACTAGATTGAACAAATATTACGGCCTTTGTTGTGCATATATTTCATGGTTATTTTAATATACATGTAACAACGTCCCGTTGTCATGATCTCTTCGCTTAAGACTAGTGGCCATGCGTCCGATATCGTGGAGGCAGCTGATATGAAGTATGAACATTATCAGACAGAATTAATAATATCAAATAGTGAACAAGGGCAAATAAAGGACTTGTAAGCAATATAAGCATTATATTGTATATCGTAAAACTAATTCTGTAAACAAATTAACATTTTCAGAAATACATTGATTTAGTCCGTATCCAGTCCAGCTACGTTATAAATCGATTTTAATTTCCAAGATGCCAACGTTAAAAGTGACAGTTCACCTTACAAAGGAGAAGGATGAATATGGGAATTTACCAGTAAAGGTAAAATCTATTAAATTAGTAGATGAGGATTCTAGGTATGGTTTTTCCGTCATATATCAACACGAATCTCATCATAAAGAGTTATTTGACATGGGTACAGTCAAAAACGCCTGTAAAAACATGAGCAAAGAAAATCAATACAGAAATCTTACAATACCTCTATTATATATTTTTGTAACCTAAGGAAGATATGAAAATAATAAGTTGGATTTAGATGAGACAAGATTATATAAAAGTAGGGTATTATAGGGTATTAATTTTTTTGCAGAAATATAGAATACGAATTTATTTTAAGCCCCTTTTATTATTCTTAAACAAGAAATTTTATTGCGATTAAAAAAAAGAACAAAACGAAAAACATTGTTGAGTGGGATTCGCCGGAGGCAAATTTTTTTCTCGTTGTCTTCTTGGTCTAGTTAAAAATCTATATCACCTCTGGATTTTATCCGAACCAGTAAAGTCAAAAACACCTTATTTTTCTCATTTATGTATAATCAAATAAAATGTAAACATTGTTGAGATAGGCTTCAAGAATAGGCGTTCAGCTTTCGAAAGGTCGTAATAACTAATCTTTATGTAAGGTATTGGTTGAGATAAAAAAGTCAGTGTCACGAGCAGGATTCGAACCCACGACCTTCGGCTAAATACGTCGCTGCTCTACCACTTGAGCTATCGTGACTTCGATCCACTCCGACACCAACTTCCCATCTCAACCTACCTTTCGAATTTTCCCTCCTTTGTGCCATTTTTCAACCAAAAAACCTTACATTAAAAGATTAATTAATTGAAAGAAGTCATTTGGTCAATAAACCACTAAATATAATGGCTTTAAATTTGCTAAAGCTGGCATAAACCACTTTAGAAAGAAAGGGTTGAATTGTAAACCGGACATGAAAAATTGTCATGTAATTAGGATTCTCGACGACAAATGGAGGGAAAATTCGAAAGGTAGGTTGAGATGGGAAGTTGGTGTCCGACTGAATCGAAGTCACGATAGCTCAAGTGGTTAGACAAGCGGCGTAATGAACTGAGGGTCGTGGGTTCGAATCCCGCTCGTGACAATGACTTTTTTATCTCAACCAAGGCCTTACATAAAATGAATAATTAATTGAAAGAAGTAACTTTGGGTCATTGACCACTGTAACATAAATGGATTAATGTTCATACAAATGTTGGACAGCTGAATAGTTTTTAGGGATAGCTCTTTTAGGGTGTATCAACGTGTTTAGATATCCGTGGGAAATAAGGATGAAATTCCAAAATACTGCTTAAAAGTTTTATTTCTCCGGTTTTTGTTTATTTACGGAAGTGACCTTTGCGGAAGTATGTGCATTTTATGAGGATCTAAGCTCGTGTAAAATTTCCCGTAGATCGGTGGAGTTGTCTTAGTGTTGTCACTATTTCTTACGATTTGTAAAAACCAAATTTGAAGTCTTCGGGAAGGTGAAAAATCTAAGAAATTTTTTTTCCAATAAATTTGGATTTAGGGTTTTGATGGGTTGTAAAATTAAGGGGATTTTTGCTTCCTGTTAAAAAAATTGTTTTTAGAACACTTTGCAACGTCGTTTTGTCACAAATTATGAATCTGATTCGTCATATCAGATCTACATAAAAATGCTAAAATATTTTAGAACAAAATTGTTATTCATTTTTTTAGACTCCCAAAAACCTCTAAGTACAGATTTATGGGAAAATAAAAATATCTCATTAAGGCTCTTCCAAGCCTTTGTTGGGTGCCAAAAGCCAATATCAACTTTGTTTCGCGCTAAAAAAATATCTTAACCTATTTTGCAACGTTGTTCGGCCATAATTTATGTATTATACTTTATGTGTGGTGATTAGTGACCGTTAATCGATATTTATTTAGAAATCGTGATATGCAGTCTGGTGTGAAGTAGGTTTCAGAAAAACATTTTCTTTATCGTGCCAACGTTTCGATCTTTATTGAGATCATCTTCAGGGCCTAGGATTTACAAACATTGTTTACATATAACAATTACATTTTGGATGTGGAAAAGTGAATGTCTACAATGCAAAATATATCTTTTTATATATTCAATTAAAGTATGTCCACTCACTATTTCTAAATAAATTATACTTTATTATCTACCGATGAAAAATGTAACAAGGTATGCCAAATTATTTTTTAATGTGAATAAAGTTGATATTCGTGTTTTACACCCCCAAAAACCTCTGAATGCATATTTTCGTGAAAATAAAAAATAGTTTTTTTTTGTTTCAGATTTTTCCCTTTCAAAATGTCTCCAGGTTTTCTTTTGAAAATCATCAAAAATCGTAATAACGTGAGATAATTTCACTAATATTCCTGAAACTGTTCATTAATTTAGAACCGTATAAAGTGTAAGTAACGGCAGACTGACCTCTTAAATAAATTAGAACCGGGGAAATAAAATAAAACGTTTGAGGCATTTTTGTTGATTTCATCCTTATTTTCCTCATTTATAATGGTCAAACATATAACCGTTGTTGATACAGGCTAAAAGCAGAACAATCTACTTATCCAAAGAGTGTAATAACGTTGAATATGGATAAAATTTAGAGGAGCTGTGAATTTGCATGTGGAACAACGGAATTAGGCGTAAAAAAATCAAATCGGCGAATCCAGCCAAAAAATATATATATTTTTGTTTGCTATAAAAAGTTTTATTTGATGGTTTAAAACGTGCTTAAAGCAAATTCAAGTTTTTTTTTTGAATTTGAACATAAACAAAAACGTATATTTAAAATAATCCTTTTTTTCCTAAAAGTTTTCGTCTTTCAAATATGCCTTTGATTTTTTCCAATATCGCATAAATAGTTATAACTTTGAAACGATGTCACTAATCTTCCTGAAACTTCATAGTAATCAAGAACCGTATAAACTACACGTAATTCCATCAATTTGGCTTCCGTAAATAAGTTATAACAAGAGAAATAACATAAAAAGTTTAAGGCGATTTTATTGATTCCATTCTTATTTTTCTCACCAATAATAGCATAAAATATACGCATAGATTGATATAAGCTGAAAGAAGAAAAATTTATCTTTTCATTGGTTACAATAACTTTGAATTTGGCTACAATTCAGAGGAGATACGAATTTTTAACGCGAACAACGAACATCAGCGATCGTCAGTTTAACTCGGACCAATCGGGCCATAAAATTCTCCATTTCTTGTTTGAAATAAAAATTTGTATTTGATGCTTTTACAGGGTGCTAAAAACGAATCCGAATTGGTTTTTTTCAAAAAATCTTTTTTTTTTCGAAATATTTTATTGATAGTCGTTTTGGTTTTTTTAAACTTTTCATACGTCAAATTTAATTTAATATAATCCACCATATTATTTTCTTATTCTAAATTAAAAAAACAAATCGAATATAGAATAACTGTTAAACACTTAAATAAACTTTAGTATCCCCTTGTTAGCAAGCTTTGCTACATAAACGAAAGTCCAAAAAAAATTGGAGATTGAAGTTGTTATAATATTAAAAAGACAGAGACAAACCGAGTCACTTTAAGTAAATCGAAAATTTGACCCTTAGACCAAAAAGTGGCGTAATTGTTTAACCCTTCCTTGCCCAGCGTTGCCTCGGAGCGACACCAAATTTAGTCAATTTTCCAAAGCAAGCTAATCCTATGAGTTTAGCGCGGGTGCAATGTTTTTCCTTCAATGTTCCATCCCCTGTATTGGCAACAATGATTTTGTTGGCGGCAATCTAAAATCTCCATCTTGGAATCTTCCATCTCCAGCATGGCTCTTCACAATCACAGCTTGTATCGATTACTATAAATGATAAGCATAACATTTTTCATGTCCGGTTTACAATTCAATCCTTTCTTTCTAAAGTGCTTTAGAACTTTGCCAACTTTAGCAATTTTAAATCCATTATTTTTAGTGGTCTATTGACCAAATGACTTGTTTCAATTAATTAATCTTTTTATGTAAGGTTTTTTTGGTTGAAAAATGTCAAAAAGGAGGGAAAATTCGAAAGTTTGTAGGTTGAGATGGGCGCAATAGCAGCGGCGTATTTAGCCGAAGGCCGTGGGTTCGAATCCCGCTCGTGACGCTAACTTTTTCATTTCACCCAATACTTTACATTAAGATTAATTAATTGAAAGAAGTTATTTGGTCAATTAGACCACGAAATATAATAGACTTAAGGTTATAGTTCCTATAGTTAAAAGGATTAATTAATTGAATTGAGTAATTTTGTTTATGGTTAGGGGAAATCCCGTGAGTTTAGTACAAAGGCAGTGTTGTTCCTACTCCATTTCTGCCGGTATATTGGCAACACTGATTTATTTGGCGCCAATCTAAACTGACGGGATCTCCCGCTAACCTTTTAACCAAACCACTAAAGTTCGACTTGCTCTAAGAGCATAGGCCATAATGCGTTAACGGAACACCATTCAATTTAAGATCGTTCATTAAAAGAGCCGAAACAAAAGGCTGCAACACATCAGCATTTCTATGGCCTAGAAAATTTTAAAAAATTATTTAAAAATCAACTAATTAGATGCGTTCCCACTCTAATGTACAGGCACAAGTCTGATGAGGTGGAGAAGTTGTAAACGGAAAATTGCGTAAACGGCTTGGATTTGTAGAATAATAATGAGGAGTATTATACACGAGGCAAAAGTAAAATTTATAATGAACTGTTTTGCAAGTCCGGGCGGGTGGAGTCAGTAGCATAAGGGTAGTTCCAAGAAGTGTAGAAATTGTACACCCTATTGCTGTCTAAACTGCTGTGGGTAAGAAATCATAATCAACCAGCAGGTACAGTGTATTTATTACGGGTGAAAGGGTTTGTTTCTTTTATGCTCTAAACGGAGAGCGTGTGCCGTCTCTTTTATGCCGGTTCTCGTGGGCAACTAGGGCAAAGCGAGGGGTCGGGTACGCAGAATCACGCATAGAAATCCGCCGATAAGGATACGCCTTTCGCGGCAGCCAATTTGCCTCTGTTTCACAACATTTATATATAATGTAAGGGCGAAAAGGTTTTTTCTACCGAACTGGGTCGTGTTTTTAGGAGTTTTTCCTCTTCAGAAGCTATGCGCTTGTCTAGCAAATTGAAAAGAAGAGGAAGTAGGCCGATAAATAAGCTAATCGACTGTGAGAAAGCTTCCTAAACAAAGACATCTTTTCGTTTAAATTTTACCAAGGTACTGGACTGCCATAAAAATAATAATTAAACAAAATCAAATATACAATATGTTTGCATAAACTCACGACAAATCAACCCTCAAGAGACCTAGCCAAGTATGCTAAAATATTTTTTTTGAGAAGAAAGAAATTTGATATAGCTTTTGCATTCTAAAAAATCCTTATACAAATTTTTGTGAAAGTAAAAAAAATATTTGTTTATATTTACTTTTATTTAAAATTTTCACTTTTCCAAGCCTTCAATTTTTTCTTTTCAAAAATCATAAAACGATCATAACTTTCAAATGACTCGACCGATCCGCATAAATCTTTACACCTGATAGCTTAGATCGTTTTTCAGTAAAGAAATTAGAACGTAAGAAAATAATATCAGTTGGACGACAAATCAGGACTCGAATCTGCTAAAAATCGCGGTTTATGAGACGTAGAAAATTTTGCCAAAACATTTTTTAAGAAGGAGAAAAATCGATATTCGATTTTTACACTCAGAAACCTTTAATACAAATTTTTGTATAAATCAAAAAATATTTCGTGTTCTTTAAAAGTTCCCCTTTTTCAAACCACATTTTTCTTTTCAAAAATAACAAACACTATCATAACTTCAAGCCAATCCATCGATCCGCATAAAACTTCACAGGGATTTATACACCTTTAATGGCTTTCATGGGTTCTCAGTAAAAAAATTAGAACAAATCAGCCCTCGAATATGCTAAAAATCGCGGTTTATGAGTCTAGCCAAATTAAGCTAAAATATTTTTAAAGAAGAACGGAATTGATATTCGTTTTTTACACCGAAAAACCCTTAATCAACTTTTTATGAAAATCAAAAAAATATTTTGTTTTCCTTAAAACTTGCGACTTCCAAGCCTTCGATTTTTTGAAAAAACGATCGTAACTTTCAAACAACTCCAACGATCTGCGTAAAATTTTACAAGGATTTACACCTCTTTAAAATATATGCAATGACTTAAATGGTTCCTTCCAACCCTATAGTTAAAATATTTAAATTAACTGTCAGTTACAAAAAGGAGCTTTATATTTTAATACTTCCAACCGAACAAGTCCACTGAGGGTCGATTAAACCAAAACAAAAGTGAAATAAATATTCCAACGTGGAAAATCCTAATTAAATTCAATGCCTATTCCTTTATTCCTTATTTGCTTACACTGCCGATTAGATTTTTCAGCCGATATAGAAACAAAATTTCCCTCATCCATTCCAGACGGGTGATACAACTTGGGGAACAATCACAACTTATAGTACGAACTGTATCGTGCTTACCTTGGTTTGGGTCGTTAGCGTTAATCCTGTGTACACTGTAAGTGGAGGAAGACAACTGAAAACGTCGAACGCACCGTCGGCCCTGTTCACCGAAGAAAGTAGGCCTTCTACCTCCACCAAGAATACCACCACCAGGCGGGCGTCCTCTATCGACAGATACCCCTCCGTCTTACGGAGATCTTGATGAAGTTGTATCATAGCAATCATGTCAACGTTACAAAAAAAGGTGATAATTCAACTGTATACAGGACCCAGATTACACTTCGGACTGCACTTATTAACGACTAAAAGCATAGCTTTTTTATGAAATAGCGGAAGTTAGGGTATTAAATTATTTTTACCGATAAATCTGAGGAAAATTAATAATTAAAATTATCGCTAACATTTATTAAACTTTAGTTTTGGACGTTTCCGTTTTTTGGCCTGCAAATCCTTGTTGGTTTGGTCTTTTATACGTGTTTTGGCATCATACTTCTACATTTTGTGTTTGTCTTTATTTCTATACTACCTCTTTTCCAACATCTCACACTCACCCAATCAACAATCAATCAGATGAGCAATCAGTGATCAAACTTACTTTCGCTGCATCTCCCTATCCTTGAATTCCCTCTCATTCTTACAAGCTCTCTCTCCTCACACTATCTCCTTTAATTTTCATGCTCATTCTCTCTTTCTATCTCCCTCACATGCACTCTTCCTTTTCCTCTCCCTATTCGTGTCCCTTACTCTACCACCCACTCTTTCTATTTCTATGTCTCTCTTTATCACTGCCACTCTCTTCCTCACCATCAATCTCTCTTTTTTTTCTCTCTTTCATTCTCTTCTTCTTCCTCATCTACTCTCCCACTCTCTCTCCCTCTCCCTCTCTTCACACTATCTCGTTTCATTTTCTTACTCAATCTCTCTTTCTATCTCCCTCACATTCACCCAGTCTTTCTATAGCTATGTCTCTCTTTCTCACTCCCACTCTCTTCCTCACCCTCACTCTCTCTCTCTCTCTCTCTCTCTCTCTCTCTCTCTCTCCCTCTCTCCCTCTCTCTCTCTCTCCCCCTCCGGGGTGGCAGAAGACATTGCTAGACGCCATAAGCGATCGACCTCCTCAGATGAAATCGAAAGAATCGGTTCACTCTGATGTTACAGATTTTGGATGTTTTCGTTAAACTCGTTCCAGCTACATTTAAAAAATGGCCACATGTTTTAATATAGTTTTGGAACGGGAAGTTTGCGGTGAAAAGTGAAGATTAATATATGCTACGGTTTCGGCCTGATAACTCGCCCTTGTTAGCTTTGCCATGTGAACATTTTCCGTTTCTTTTTCTTCATAATGTCTCCCCAAAACGTCCAGCCAAAATATTTGACCCTCCCTGGGCACGAAAAAGTAAGTAAAACAAGAAAGAAAAATCCATTGGAACTATTTCAGACGATGAAAAAAAAAACTGCCTACCAATGAGAGTCAAATTATACTGAAATTTCTTGTAATTACTAATATTTTTATCAATAATTTTTTACGATTTTCTATGGCAGTGGTAAACTTGCATTTTTCAAGTCCTGGAATTTACAGTAGTCCTGGCATTAAAAAAACACCATACTTACATATGTACAAGAGAGGAGATACTTTCTCTTCACACGTTCTAAGTATGATCCGGAGCGATGACATATTTTCAATTGGATAGCGTCTTAATTTTTAGTTTTTCGAAATCGAAATGTCGCGAAACCCAAGTACGCCATTTTCAAAAGGTGTGACGATCAGACATCATTACATATATTAAAAGTTCGAAACTACCGTTGAACATTTTAAAAAATCAATAATGAAAATTATAATTTATGTGATGTTTGATTTCCCTTTTAATTTATTTGTTCATGTGAATATCTATTTAGTACTAAATAAAAAAAATTATTACTGTGTAATTGGTCAAGAGGACCACGAAAATTAGTGAATTACTGTGTAGGTTATATTATAAAAAAATAAATACTTAAAAATAATTAAAATAAAAAAAAGTGTATCATGTAGCTAGGTCCATATCGTGGGAGCATTCGATAACTCAATAGCACCCTCGACTATAAAATTGATAAAATACTAAAAAGCCGAACGTGCCCACAGAAAATTTTCAAAGTAACCATTGAGCTGCCCCCAAGGCATTAACTTTGAAAGTAAATATCTGAGGGGGGTAAATATAAAGGTACGGGGGATGATTGATGACCGTTTTTCGTCAAATTAGCCCATTTTAACTTCAGATTGCACTTTCATAATTTCTAATTAAGCCTTTTTAAGTTTAAATTAATCTTTTTAAACTTCAAATTAACCATTTTTTAATTCCAAATTAATTACTTTTAATATCAAATAAACCCTTTTTAACTCCACATTAAGCTTTAATACTTTCTAATTCATATTTTTTAACTTAAATTAACATTTTTTAACTTCAAATTAACCCTTTTTAACTTTGAATTAACCATTTATAATTTATAATTAACCCTTTTTAATTTCAAGTTAACCTTTTTTTTTCTTTTAACTGCAACATTTCCTCTTTTTTTTCTTCAAATTAACCCCGTTTTCATTTCAAAATAACGGTTTTTAATTTCAAATTAACCTTTTTTAAGCCTTAAAAAGCTATGTTATAGTACGAAATACATATAAGCACAACATATATTCCTGTATATTTGTGATTTATTTTTATAAAGTAATTGGGTGCTTAGGATATACATAGGAAAATTAATTCTAATTTAAATGAAAAGTTATATTATTTGTTCGTTTTCTTTTAAATTAACACCTGTAGAATTAAGTTCAGAAAGGAAAATATAATGTGAAATGTAATACTTTAAAGCAAGGGTTAAGTTGAAATTAAAAATGTTTTATTTGAAAAGAAAAAAAAGGTTAATTTTAAATCCATTATGTTTAGTGGCCTAATTGACCAAATTATTTCTTTCAATTAATTATTCTTTTTATGAAATCTTCAATTCCGCAACGATATTTATCATAAAAATAGTGTATCGGGCATAAAATAGTCCAGTCAGAATTTATGAAAAAAAAAAATTCCTAAGTAATTACTTACTGACCACGTTATAAAATTAACTTGCAAGTACAGAATACGATTTTTTTTAAAACTTTTTTTTAGTGTTACTAAGCCGAAACATATTAGACAAGAACATATTGTCGAGGGAAGGAAAAAGAGGAATCGAGAAAATTGGTCGTAAATGCGTAATGTTACATCATATTTTATTAACTATGAGTTTGTGCCTTTGTTGAGAATGAATTTTATGGTTATTTTTAATCCAATTAATTATTCTTTTTAAGTGAGGTCTTGGTCGAGATGAAAAAGTTAGTGTCACGAGCGGGATTCGAACCCACGATCTTCGGGGTACGCCGCTGCTCTACCACTTGAGCTATCCTGACTTCGATCCACTCATACACCAACTTCCCATCCCAACGTACATTTAATAATTAAATTAATTTTAGAGTAAAAAGGGGTTAGTTTGAAGTTAAAAATCATTAATTTGACGGAAATAAGCTATAGACAATAGTATTGGCAAATATAACCTGATAATGGTTGAACTAAACACCTCCAAGGTTAGGCGGTTCCTAATATTTTTCTACCTTTTCTAAGTTTCATTAAAATCGGGATCCTACGCCCGTAGCCTATCCCTTATTAGTTTCCATCATTTTTGTAATATTTATTTTCCATAATAGAGGATAGATCACTGACTAAAACCGCACAGTGGAGAATAAGATTATCGTTATGTCCTGTTATTAGATCGTTAGTACTATAGGGTACCTAGGGATGTTTGGGTGGTTAAGTTCGCTGGTTGCTAAGCTTCAGGATCGCGACAGTTCGTTAATATAGGTGGTATGTCTAGTTTTTGATATGCCGTGCTAATACTCTTCCAGTATTCATAAATGTTATCTTGTTGTTATGTTATATATGTTTGGGTTCTTCGGGCAAACTCCGATGCCCAAGGTTCGCTGTATGGATGGTTTTTGCTATCTGTATGACTGGTGATTTCCGGGACATAACCTCGCATTGGGGGTTTTATTATCTCCCTCCATGTGATGAACTTGTATCTCGTTCGTTTTGATCATTTCTGTCAATCCTCATTGTTTTGGTTTGCGTGATAGCCCAAAACGAGTATAAGCAGGCCAAAAGATCGGAAACGACCAAGCTCAAAGTTGAAGCTGTAGGTAACCACCACAATACTTCGTAGAAAACATGTAAAATAGAAAGCCGCCGTGGGAACCTTTGTGCGATCTAGATTCGTTAGCCGAACCCAAGACCTGGGTGGCAACATTAGGAAATGTCCCGGCAGAACTAGTTGCAGGGTTACCGCCTTTAGGGCTGAAATACATCGCGAAGGCGATATCCCAGAAAAATACGCTCTACTTAACTAATTACACACTTATACTGACGTCCCTCTTCCGTACGTCTACCGTTTAAGATTGTCAGCGTACTAAGGCTAAGTTCGGTCGACTACGCAAATCTGGTGGCTGGGGGCATTTTGCGATCGATGCTTAATGATCATTCCTGTTTAATTACATACGGCATTCTTAAATTTGAGAGAAGGCAGTACTATTTTAGCTAGATAGATGTCCTATATACGAAGTGATTACAAAGAAGTAACTAAAATCCTATGAAGTCCTCTTGCATAACAACAATATTTTGTTCTCGGGGGAAAACAACTGAAATTGATATAGTGGAATGGAATTGATATAGTGGATTTGGAATCCAAATTAGAAAATTGGCCCATGTGTAAGGATTTTGTTGGCCGGTGTGTGCAATAGTATTGCGAACATTGGAGTACTATTTGCAGTGTAGTTCTTTAAGGCTTCAAAGTATCGCCTTGCTAATGGCCTTCGGAAGATCTAAACCGTAGAAGATAGATCATCCTCAGGGTTAAGAATAGGCCATGGAAGGTTGACACACAGACACTGGGCCAAAACACGCGTAGACAAAGTTTGCTCGATGTGTCCCAATTAATTGAAGGATGCCTCCGACTGATTGATTTTTTAATACCGTGGAATCGTCACGCCAATGACCTCTGGTCAAAACCCATTCATTTGTCCTGAATAATCAGATGGTGCACGGACGAAGCAACTTTAAAGTGACTATTCAGGCGTTTATCTCTTTGTCAAAGTTGTATATATGTATATACTTCAGCGTTTGACCTTGTGTGGCATGTGGGTCCTTCCAAACACCTATACTAATACTAACTATTATGGTTAATCCTTTGCTCCTACCTCACAGGACGGTGCTTCCGAGTTCGCCAAGGGTTGGGCTCTCCGACTAGTGCACTGTGGGAGTGGGATGCCACATGGCAGTATACTCGGACCTGACCTCCTCTACACCTCAGACACCCCAAACCCTCCTTCAACCTTCCTTGCATCCTTCCCCGATGACACAGCATCCTCCTCTGATCCAGATCCTACCATCGAAGTAAAATCCTCACGACATATTCCTCAACAACATTCCTATCGTAAAACTGACTGAGTATGCTACTTTTGGATTGGGGTAACTTGACTCACGTTAATTTGTAAACGACACATAAAAGACAGGAACTGAAACTACTTCACTCTACAGGGTGAATTGCTACTCGTGCTACAAACTTCTCCAGTAGATTCTTCACCCTAAAATGAACAAAAAAGTTCATATTGTCCATGGTCCGATNGAATCGGACCATGGACAATATGAACTTTTTTGTTCATTTTAGGGTGAAGAATCTACTGGAGAAGTTTGTAGCACGAGTAGCAATTCACCCTGTATAAACTACTTGAAGTCAAATGTAACATGTCGACAACAAACAAACTGACGACAAAACACTACTGAAACCGATTTGGACATATTGACTGGAACATTAGGCACCGCTAAACCAACCAATATCCAAAGAATTTAGTCCTTCTAAACAATAATACTTAAAATCAAAGTGAATGCACTATACTGTCACAAATACTACCCTATGACTCACAATACTTTTTGTAAAATAATCCTTTTCCAGGTGCTATGCAAAACTATCCATTCAAGCCCAACCCATTAGCCTAATCCATATCCAACAAAATCCATCTATATAATCCCGTCAAACGACATAAGAGAGGGCCCAGGGATCTTCTTGCCAAGGTCTAGACTTTGAGTAAAGTTTGAAGAGCAATATAGGTTGTTAACTTTTAATCAATACATCAACTGACTTTAAATAGTTTGTCTGGTCTGACTAAAGATGGAGCCAGAATGGTCAAACTACGCCATCAAAAAAAAGAACCAAGAAAGCACCAGTTCCAAAAACTCTGTATCGGTTCTGTCATGCAACGCATTAAAATTTAAATTCAGATATGAATTCTTTGAGTTTTATAAAGTCCCATAATTTATATATATTCTTTATATTTGATAATGTAGAAAACACTTTTTGGAAAAAATCTTTCAACACGCGAAGACTTTGGAAAGGATCTCAAGGTTGTCAAGTCTGTTTGCATTCAAGCGGATATCGAAGGAAAAGCAGGATCGTTTTCATTAGTCTCGATAAGCATCGCTCATTTGTGATTGGCATCTAAAAATCCTGCTTCCCTTCATTCAACGATGGACGCTGTCCATTGTCCTTCTTCTGTTGCACAACAGCCGCCTCGCGTGTTCCAGAACGGGATGTCAATGTTGGGAAACTTGTTTTCTTTTTGCTGCTTAGCTAACCGCCCGTGCAGTTATTTCACCCGGCTTTTAAAACCGTCAATGTGCAAATCTGAGCTTCAATACGTCTCGTTCTTAATTCCGAAAATGGCCGGCCGTTTTGAAAAGATGGAGTAAACTCTTGTTAGCAGTTCTTTTTAAGCCTTTAAGACCTTATTGCACCTTTTATCAACACTACAAACATCTCTGGAAACGTAATAAATGACTTTCTTCAACCACCTTTTTCTTTGGCAGCGCAACGAGATATTCGGGTTGGAACAAAATGACGCTGTTCGTTTCATGAAAAATTTTCAACATAACATTTTTTTAATCTAAATTTATTCGGCTTTTATGATATGCATTCCATAGCGCTTGTAATGTAAACGTTTTAAATTGTATCCTATTGCGTACCATCCGTTCAAATTTAATTGAGCCTCTTAATTTTTTTGAGTTTTGATGAAATCCATCCCTCATCCAGGAAAAACATTTTTTTTATTATTCGTTGACGATGAAACAGAATCAATACCTTTACAGCTTTTGGTATTTCACATTCGATACAGTAATTTATTTCCATATTTTAGGTGACATATCGAAACAAAACATAGGAAATTTTTTAATTCGCATAGGGATTTGGTGATAATTTCCAGACGTTGGAGATCGGAGGGCACCAACGGCGAAAGTAATATACATCAAAAATGGAGGAAACTTATTGTTTTTGGAGTACCCAAAGGTATTTGCTTATTGACTAAAACAGTGGTAGAGTTCTCGATATTCCTCCATCACCATTTTCACATATAACTTTTTCTATCAAATTAACGCTCTTTGATTTTTAAATTAACCCTTTATTAATTTGAAGTAAAAAAGGTTAATTTTACATTAAAAAGGGTAATTTGAAGGTAAAAAAGTTAGTTTTACATTAATAAAAAATTCATTTGAAGTTTAAAAAAAAGTAGGAAAAGGTTAATTTTAAGGTTATGTTGACAATAAAAACTTGATTTGAAGTTAAATGTTTATTTGAAGTTAAAAAGGTTAATTTGACATTAAAAACTGTTAATTGAAGTTAAAAAGATTGATTTGAAGTTAAATGTTTATTTGAAGTTAAAAAGGGTAGTTACACAATGAAAACCAGTTAATTTGAAGTAAAAGTTTATTTGAAGTTAAACAAGGTTGTTACACAATGAAAACCAGTAAATTTGAAGTTAAAAAGCTTAGGTTGACATTAAAAAAGAATAATTGGATGTTAAAAAGGTTAATCTTAAGTTAAAAATGGTTAATTTGTCAATAATTGTTAATTTTAAAATAAATAATTTTAAGTTAAAAAAGGTGAATTAGAAGTTAAAAAAAGAGAGACTCTCACGCCGCGGTCGTGGGTTCGATTCCCACCGTCGCCTCTGGCCCTTTTTTCACAATAACCCCACCCCTCCCAAATTTGAACACACATATATTGAATTGTCACATGGCTAATATGCATAGTTCATAACGCAAAAAAAAAAAAAGTTAAAAAAGATTAGTTGGACAATAAAATATAGTTGATTTGAAGTTAAAGGTTAAGTTAAAGTTAAAAAGATTAGTTTGACATTAAACCAGAACTAATTCGACGTTAAAAAGGTTAATTTTAAGCTAAAAATGTTAATTAGAAGTTAAAAAAGTTCTTTTGACATTAACAAAAGGTTAATTTGAAGTTAAAAAACTTAGTTTGATGTTTAAAAAGTTCATTTTAAGTTAGAAAGCATAATTTGAATTTCAAAAGTTAGTTTGACGTTTAAAAAATATTTATATGAGGTTAGAAAAGGTTAGTTTGACACCAAAAAAAGGTTAATTTGAAGTTATTTAATTGACACTTTAAAATCGGTTATGATCCGGACATCGAGGGTGACTGGAAAGAAGAATTTGAGTAGAAAGTGAAAATCCAGACTACTACTACTACATCGTCCTCTTTACCAAAATTTATCATAAAGAAAATCCCCAAGCCACCAAAAGTAATCCTAGCTTTATAAAAATTCTTTCCTGACCCTACTTTGCCGGTCGTTTAACTTCGGCTGATAACAGTCGTAAAACGATAAAACTCGTACATTGTCTGGACAAGAAGCCAGATACTTTCGCTGGCTCTTTTGAGAGTCCACTATAGATGGAGTATTAAAATAATGCTTAATTTATATTAAAGTCGCGAAGGTTCGTCATTTACACCAACAATATTTGATAATAATTACGCTCTGAAACGATCCACAGGTAGTTCAGGGATTATCCCGCTCAGGCGACTTCAGGTGGTGTTTTTTGTTTGTTTTATAAAGCAAACGATGAGATATTTCATGACGGTGTAAGAAAAAGATAATCGTAGATTTAACTTTCCCGCTATAGTTAATATTAATAAAAGCTGGAAACGTTCCTGTTGAAACGATATTGTAACCGAAATCGAAATAAACATTGCTCGGCCGATACGGATGTTCGGAAAGTAGAAAAAGTGGTCCGTTTTTAAAGGGTACAAAACCGAGTTTATGCTACATGTACAAAATTCCAAGTCGTTAATTTGCATAACAAAAAGTTTCGCGCGGACTTACTCTCCCTTTTACACCGTAGCTTTTGTATCCCTGACGAGGGGAGACTATCCACGTGAAGTAGCCTTAATGAAACTTCTCTTTTTGTGTGATATTAGGTCGAAAAATATTAGACACGTATCCGAGCTTTTAAGCCAATGGGCTGCTTAATTAATTTACAAATATAATTTTATTTAAATAATATGTTTATTAATTGTTCAGCCAAAATATAAGAAAATTTGTCCCGGTTTTTAATTCGGAACTAGCTCCTTTTTCACAGTCTGCGAATTAATAGAAATGATAAATGATGGAGTGAGTGTGGTGTTCAATCCTTTTTAAAAAGATAGTTTTAGAAGTCCTTCAACCTGATGATGAGCTAAAGGCTCGAAATCCGGATCGTTGCAAAACAACTTACTGTGAGTAGGAACTATCTTTTTAAAAAGGATTGAGTCTGCAAATTATATTAAACATAATTTTATTTCGGTTTTTCTAGGGCCACTATTGACTTAAAAGCCCATAGTACATTAATTACCCCGCCTAAAATAAGTTGTTAACAAAACCTGCCCAATTAACCCATCATAATTAAACCATTAAAAAACAGACCATCGCCTGAAGCATAAGACCGTTAAAGTGGTAAAGTAAGCTGGTGGGTTCGAATCCAGCGGCCCATCGTATACTCTCTTAGACTAATTCTTTCGGTTTATAAAATAATGAGAAAAGTGACCTTTTATGAATGAAAACTAGAATTTTTAATAATAGGCGAGAAAGAAAAATTGACAAATTGTTAATCCTGCGCCGTATATTCAGTGACGTTTTAAAAATTCGCGGGATATGTTCAACTGTTTAAAACTTCAGGCAAAAATTATCGATTGCAGAAAACTTCACTGGAATCGTCCACAGATAATGATGTTGTTCTACAACGAACTGCGCGATAGTCAAAAGAGGCTGGTGTGATTCTCAATCGAACTTTGGGGGTTTGCCAACAGATATCGATGAAGTTCTACTGGGAACCGTGCGATGGTCAACAAATATTGATGTGGTTGTACTGGGAACCGCGCGATAGTCAAAAGATGCTGGTGAGATTCTCAATCGAACTTTGGGGGTTTGTCAACAGATATCGATGAAGTTCTACTGGGAACCGCGCGATGGTCAACAAATATTGATGAGGTTCTGCTGGGAACTGCGAGGTCGTGAACAGAAACTAATGAGGCTCTATTTGGAACCGCGCGATGGTCCACAAATTTGATGAGGTTCTACATCAAACTGCGCGATCGTCAACAGAAATTGATGAGGCTCAACTGTGAGCCCCGCGATAGCCAACAAATATTGATGAGGTTCTACTGGGAACTGCGCGGTTGTCAAAAGATATTGATGAGATTCGGAAAACAAAAGAGAAAAGCGTCACACCGTCCGCCAACTAAGCCTCTCATCAATCGGCAGGCCAATCAGAGGTCGGAGGCTTAAAATAAAGAGAACTGAATTGAATTGTAATAAGAGCTTTTAATTAACTAATTTTTAACAAGAAAATAGAATAAATTACGCCTCGGCGTAAAGAGATATTGATGGGGATCTATTGCGAGTGTCAACAGATGTACTAGTACTGTGTACAGCAGATTCAAATCGTGCCAGAAGTACTCGTTTATTTTGCCCGGGAAGATCGGATCTCGGAAAACACCATCAAACGCCATCAAAATGTCGGAAAAGTACAGTAGAGCTGACCTGACAAGCAATAAACGGAGCGGAGAAAGTCTTTGAAAAGCCTCACGTGATAATTTGTGATTCTACCAAAATATTGTCAGATGTGATTTTAGGCCGTTATTAATCGGTTCAAAACCAGCAGCGCCAGTTGACATCGAATATTTCTAAATGAAGAAAAACCTATAGTGTAATATTTCACACATGGTCCTACTGAAATCTTTTTTCATTTAAAACAACTATTGAGCTTGTTTTTCTTCACTGTACACGATTTTTAAAAAAACAAACGCGCACCTGGTCGTTCACGGGTTTCACGTTTCGAAGAAGAAAAAATTTTTTTTGCAATACCTATTGTCTTTGAAAAAGCCGGCTGACTTTTAAAAAGCTTCTGGATGTTTTCTCCTGTGGCTTTCGTCATTAAATCAGGGCGACCAATTCCGGTTCTGTTGTCCGGTTGTAGTCTAGTTTATAAAATTTTATTTCTTTTAAGTAAAAAAAAAAAAAAAAAAAAAAAAAGGCCTGCCAACTTTTATCAAAATGTTTACGAACCGATTACAACTTCAACAAAAGAAATGACTAGACCACTTTATTTTCTAAATTTGTTAGCATTTGAATGATGTGCCAAGGTGGACATAGGAAAATCTCTTTGGCCAGCACCTAGACAAATGAAGTCTAAGACTTGAATTTCACATAGTTTTTAGCTTTATTTTAATTTTCATGTGATATTTTTTTGTAAGACCACAATTTTTTTTTTTAACTTGTCAAATATGTAAGAATTTTAATTTGCATACCTATATCTTATCATCTTCTAATAATTTTAAATTAAAAATTTAAATTAAATTGGTGGTTTAAAATAGATTATTTTGAGATTTATAAAAAGGATGATTGGAAGTTAAAAATGGTTAATTTTGTATTTAAAAAAGGCTAATTGGAAGTTAAAGAGGGTTAATTTGACATAACAATGCTAATTGGAAGCGGTTTTTTTTCAAATTAACTCTTTTTTACTTCAAATTAACCTTTTGGTAGTTTGAAATTAAACATTATTACTCACAAAATTTTTACTCAAAATAACTTTTGGAAATTAACAATTTTTTATTTTCAAATAAACCTTTTTATCTTCAAATTATCCTATTTTATGTCAAATCCAACTTTTCAACATCAAATTAACTTTTCTATTCAAAATAACAATTGTTAAATTTCAAATCAATCCTTTTTAACGTTAAGTTAAACTTTGGTATGTCAAATAAACCTTGTTTTTATATCAAGTTAACTTTTATAACTTCCAATTAACTTATTTTATTTCACATTAATCTTTATTACTCATTAACCCCTTTTAATTTATAATTGAGCTTTTCAATTTCAAATTAATATTTTTAATTTCAAATTAACACTTTTGTAACCTTAAAATAGCCTTTTTGTAAGTTTTTAATTTAATAATTTTTCAGTTCAAATTAACCTTTTTATTTCAATTTAACCTTTTTTCAACTTGCAATTAACATATTTAATTTCAAACTAACCTTTTTTACACAAAAATGAACACGTTTTAATTTCATATTAACCCCTTTATAACTTTAAACTAACCCTTTTTAATTTCAAATTAACTTTTTTTCAAATCAACCCTTTCTAACTTTCAATCCGCCTTTTTGTATGTCGAATTAAGCCTTTATTAAAAAAAGGTTAACTTTAAGTTACAAATAGTTAATTTGAAACTAAAAAGGTGAAAGTGAAATTAAACAACTTTCACCTTTTTAATTTCAATTTAACCCTTTTATAACTAATGTTAACTTCACTAGTTTTCGTGGTCCGCTTGACCAATGAATAGCTTTCAATTAATTAAGGTTCTTAGTTGAGATAAAAAGTCAGTGTCACGAGCGGGATTCGAACCCACGATCTTCGGCTAGATACGCCGCTGCTCTACCACTTGACCTATCGTGACCTCCATCCACTCGGACACCAACTTCCCATCTCAACCCCCACCTTTCGAATTTTCCCTCCTTTTTGCCATTTTTCAAATGTCGTGTAATCTATTTGATTCTCGGCGACAAATGAAATGGCCACGGACAGCTTTAGAGAAAATATACTTCATTTAACTTATTAAATTCACTAGTTTTCGTGATCCGCTTGACCAATTAATAGCTTTCAATTAATTAATCAAAGATCGTGGATTCGAATCCCGCTCGTGACACTGACTTTTTTATCTCAACTAAAAACCTTAATTACTTGAAAGCTACTTAAAGTTAACTTTTTTTAAATTTCAAATTAATATTTTTCATTTCAAATCAACCCTTGTTAATTTCAAATTCAACATTTTTATGTCAAATTTACCTTTTTTACCTTCCAATATAAATATTTAATTTCAAATTAACCTTTCTTACATTCTAATTAACCCTTTTTAATTTTGAATTTACTTTTTGATTTCAAATAAAGCCTTTTCTAATTTCAAATTAACCCTTTTTATTTTCAAATTAACCTTTTTAAAGCATTAAAAAACTTAAAAGATTGTATAAAACGGTTAATTGAATTAAATGGGGTTAGAATAGCTTATACTACTGACATTTCTTTCTTCCCAAAAACAATCGTCTCCACTTTTGCTTATTATACCATGAAGATACCGACACCGCATTCGAGAACCATTTCCAGTGCCTAAACATTTAGTCCAAAAAGTGAAAAATCAAAACGAAGACAAGGAAGAGCAATTAGGTTTACAGTACCTGGACAAACGACTGTTCCAAACCGTCAAATCTCGACTCAACACAGTAGGCTGATGTATTCCATGATTTTCAAACTCATTTAGGGTTATGATATTGAACTCCGAGGTTGAACCAAACTAAATCCCAACGCATCCAAAAATTCCAATCAAAGTCCTTGCAAAAATTGTTAGTCCCCTTTTTATGTACCACACCTCACCCTACACCGAGGCTTTAATATTTACTTTGCACCAGAAGCAGGGAAAGTCAATTATAAAAAAATGCATCAACCTCTTTCCGCACCTCCTTGGTCCATAAACTCAATCCACTACCACCCTAGATAATCCTTTGCCATTTAACAACGGAAATACGTAAATATTTGCAGTTTTAACAATGCTGTTTTTAATGAGGACCACAGTCACTAGTCGTCATTTAGTCAAATTGGGCAGCTTGATTGTAAATCAGAGGTTTCGTAAAAATATTTTTATTGGCAAAGCCGAAGTGACATCCACTCGTACAACTGACTGAACCTTCTGTCTCGCTAAAATTCACGTTCTAAGGCAGGAAAGAGCAGGCTTTGATGTTAGCAAATTGACTTCACCTCTTTGTCACACCGTCAAAGATGTAATCGGTGATTTCTAACGTTATAGCATTCCGGGGATATAAGTGGCGTAACACTCGGCCGTCCAAATGCCGATGCGATTGTTCTCGTAAGAACGTCATTTGGCATTGTCCTTTTTATACGGTATGCCGATCCTTTGAAATGCAATGGTGGTCAAGTATGGTTTGTTACAGCGATTCCCCAATTTACTTCCGTCCAATATCCTCTCTAAACTTGCTAAACCTCTTTAAACATTTCTATTTACAAGTACTTCGAAAACTCAAATCTCCTTGTTCCTTTTCAATCTGGCGGATATTTATCCTCATCGAACTAATTTATTAAATTTATTGCTCCTCTATGTGTGCCCTGATACTCAAAAAAAAGTATTTTTATTGTTGACTAACAACCTTGATACAATCCTAAACAGCTCTGGACTTCACTACACATAGTCTTGCGTATAGTGCCTCCTAGATGAGAAGGTGGCTATTATTTTACCTGTAATAAACAGACTTTTTGACCTCCATGGCACAGTGTTCAATAGTCACTGTACTACCACTGAAAGGCAGTGGTATATTGCCCAAGGGTCATAGGACTACTACGTTCATGATTTATTTCCATAAATACCAGCTCCTGACCAAATCTTGATCTTGGAGCCATCTATATACAGTCTGCATTAACTGGTATCCATTTCTCCTAATCTGCTCTATCTGTATTTTTAAATTCAAATGTTGGATCAAATCTGAATTTTGGTGTCATGACGAGCATCCCAAAACCTGAAGTTTAATCGACTCTAGTTATGCGAGTAGGCTCTTGAAGCCGGTTTGTGAATTATGGCTTTAGCCCCTCCCTGGATGGAGATTTGTAATGGTGGTAGATCCAGGAGAATTTCCAGGGCAATGGGGGTTGTTCTCATCGCTTCAGAACTGCCAGTCTTTGACCAGTACTGCTCTTATCTGTTGTTTCATTGTCCAGACCACCGATCCCTAAGCTATTATGGATCTAACAGCCACTGTTGGACTTCTTTGTATTTAATCCCCAGCTTTTCCCACAAAAGCGTTTGCATCTGTCAATAGCAGTTTTCGCTTCCTTCGTTAATTTATTTAGTTTTAATTAAACTACCTAGCTGTTAAAGTAGATAGCTATTCTTTTGTTGGTAATAACCCATCTTTTTGATCCTACTGGCACAATGGCCAATCAAAACCGCCTCGACCTAAAAGACAATGGCATATTGCACTAGGCTTACTTAATTTCCAGTCCTCGGTTTATTTCCATACAGCTTCATTGGTGCCATCTGTTTACCAGATATAGCCAGCATTAACTGGTATCCCTTTCTCCCATCTACTTGTATATTTTTGATTTTTGGATCGTACCATAACAGGTATCTCTAGAATCTAGTTTGCCTGAAGTTTCTTCCGAAGACGCCACTTTCTTATGCGAATAGGCTACTGGTGTCTGTGAATTGTGGCTCTAGGCTCTCCATTGATGAATTATGTAGCGCTAGTAGATTCAAGAGGACTGTCAAGGGGCAGAACCCTGGAAGCCCAGACCTCCTGAATGTCAGAAACGAACAAGATGAATATAGTATAGTTTAAGCCAGAAACACACTTACCCGATGCTACGCCATGCGACGCTACCCGATGCTACCTGACACAAATCCAAACTCCGATTTTCCATAAGGTTGCATTACCCCCGTGCATATCTACCCGATGCTATGCCACGCTAACCTACCCGACGCTCTGCGATCCCCACTGTCCAGATTTTCGTCGGGTCGCATCGAGTACAGTCGAAGACAAAAGAACCGGTCACTCATATTTTTATTCAAACTACATGTATTATTGTCGTTATATTAATATAAACCAAATTAACTGTGATTAAAAATGAATTAGTTTTTATTTAAAAAATTAATTTTAATGGTTTGGTAGAAAATTAATCAAAACACCGGAATACGATTTTTTGTTATAATGAATTTAACTAACAATTTATTGTACTCGCTTCAGCGGTACATATACTAAATTTGAAACAATTTATTACACGGTTTTGTTCATAAAATTTAATTAAAAATTTATTTCATAGTTTTGCTCGTAAAATAACACCATTTTCTAATGTCAGGTAGCATCAGAACAGGACACTCATATTTTTTGTAGTTTATTTCAAATTAAGTACATGTAATTTTGTCGTTATATTAATTACAACATGTTATTTTAATGTAAACCAAATTAAACGAGATCAAAAATGCATACGTTTTTATAAACATTGTTTAATTAAGTTAGGAGTAACATTATTTAAAACAATTAAGTTTAACAAACAATTTTAGATGGTTGTGCTCATAAAATTTAACTAACAATTTATTACAAGGTTTTGCTCAAAATAGTGGATTAAGAATAAAAGATGCGTTGCGATTGTTATAGTGATTATTGTGATAAATGCTGTGGACTGTACGCGACGTATACTTGCTTCTGACAGATGTGCACACCCACCAAAACGTGGCAAGGCGTCGAGTAGTGTCGCATGGCGTAGCATCGGGTGTGTTCCCGGCTTTAGTTGGTTGATCGTTGTCCTGAAGATAAAACCGGACCATTATAACGTTGCAGGCAGTTACAATTGTTCATAGAAGATCTAAACTGGTCGATTAACGCAACAGCCATTTAGCAATCTATCGCATTTAGGATTTACAGACTGTTTAATACTGTTGAATAATACAGAATGTTGAATATTGTACGAAATTTAAATAGATATGTTAGCTTGTCGGGGCGTCTAGAGTATGTACATTCCAATAGAAGAACGACCGAAACAGGTCGAAAAACTCTATAGGAGTCTAGGTATCTCTTTTATTGAGATTTGCTGCCCTCTATTGAGATATGAGCTTTCTAAACACATTTAGTGCATTGTGTGGCATGCAGTATGCTTCAAAATGCTTTATGGGCATGAAGGATATTAAAGGCCCGAACATATTATAACAAGGAGGTGGATAGACATTGGAACAATCAGGAAATCGGTCATATTTAGGAGTTACAACATTATGTTGGAATTTTTACGCTTTATATAAGTATAGAGAGGTGCCTGTATGATGTAGATTGCTATAGAAAATTACAAGGGTCCATGGACGGGCAAAAAATAAGTGGGNTAGACTTAAGGACAATCTGGAAATCTGTCATATTTAGGAGTTACAGCTTTAAATTGAATTTTTAGGCTTTTAAATAGGTATAGAATCTTCTCAGAGGTATGTACAGGATGCAGATTGATTGAGAAAATTACAAGTGTACATAAATAATTAATAAACGAGGACGAATGTCCATAAGAGGGTGGATAGAAATAAGGACAATCTGGAAATTTGTCATGTCTAGGAGTTACAGCTTTAAGTTGGGATTTTTAGGTTTTTAAATAGGTATAGAAGCTTGTCAGTCTGTAAGATGTAAAATCTTTCGTATCTAGGATTTACCGATTTATATTGAAAATAAGACCTAAAAGATAATAAGAATGGTCACCCAGGTGTTTTGTTCGATTGAAAAGACTTATTCTATCTTGTTAAAATCTCTTTGACACGACGATCTGAGGCGAGCATTCCGTCATGAATAAACACCGTTTTTCCCGAAGAGATGCCGTCCTTCGCAACCGATGGATATGACATCACTGGGCGTTTTCCTTCGAAAACGGAGCCGGACCCTGGAAGTAGACAAACGAGCCGAAATGGAAAGCCGTCCTAAATTAGTTTAGTGAGTTTTTCGCCGGTACACAGTAAAGACAATGAAGCCCGAGTGGAGAAAGGTTGGCCGACGTCCAATAGGACACAAATGGGTCCTGAGTGAATAACAACGATCGGGAAAGTGCCTGGATGGATCCGCGGCCCGATGTCAAGTGAATAAGTGGGACACCTGCCCAGAGCATCTCAATTAGTCCGGTTAATTAGGAATTAATTTCTTAACATTCTCTAAAGGAGCAGAACAAGTTTTTACTGCACGCAATACATCAATATGCTCGGATATATAATTTTTTTTTCTGTTAATGTAAACCATGCACCGAATTGGAGTTTCCACCTCGTTGGAACAAATTCTACATGAATGTATGACGATATCTCAGGTTTCTCAGATCTCAGATTCGTTATGATTCTGACTGCTTTACCCATACTGCAGATAGCAAATAGATAGGCAACTATAGAGACCTATATACCCAGATGTTGCCTGATGAGAAAGAGTTCATCCACCCCCCCCCCTATTTTAGTGATTAAAATAATAAGTTATTATATATTTTTATTTCTTTTGTCCAATCAGTTTTTCGTTCTCTAGACCATTTTCCAGCTATAGCTTTAGCACATTTTTCGGTGCGCCTAGTTGTTGGTCTGCCCCTTATTTAGCATCTTGGGCAGCCTGTTCGTTTTCTTCTATAATTTCATGTCCCGGAACCTCGGGGTAACCTCGATGCGTTCTTCTTGGGCCATGGCAATTTAGGCATTCCTAGTCTGCTTTGTGGCTAAAAAACATACGCATTTAGGGCCTGACGAAAGTGTGTACATCCATCTTCTATTCAGTAGTAATTCCTGTATCAAAAATTGCAAGGACCCCAGCTCGGAAAATGGTAGGAACCAGTCCACCGGTTTGACAAGAGTGTAAATCGGCCTCATTACCCCTTCATGTTTGGTACCATTTCAGGACCTTTTTGCTAAACATCGCTGTCACCTATAACCACGTGAAAGGGTCTGTCGTCACATGTTTATTTTGTCAGGTACTAGGTTTCCGTATGTTTTGTATCTCCTTCAGCCGTATTTTAGATCACTCTACTAAAGCTAAATATGTGCCCAGCTGTCTGATCGTTATGGTATATTACCAAAAAGCTACCCAGAGGTTTATTCCCAAGTTTTTGTAACCCACTTCTCAATTTGAGCCTTTGGCCAAGGGTTGTACTTAGGTACTTAGTTTGTTTGGTTAGTGCTACATCTTTTAAAGTAGGTGATTGCCTCTCTGGCTAATGCTTTGTAGTGCCTTGGCTTTATGTTGCTTATTTGAATATTCCACATGAGTCTTTCGTCAGAGCAGCTTAATTGGAAGTTATGGCTTCGTTTTTTAGAGTAGGTTCTGTTAGGTTTAGCCTCACTGGCCTGTTCCTGGGCTTTATGTACCATGTTGTATTGTACGATTTCTCAATTTGAACCTTTGGTCAAACGTTATAATAAGGTATGAAGTTTCTTAGGAGAAAGTAAGGCTTTCTCTTTGGGGTGCTTTTAGGTTTAGCCTCTCGGACCAATGTATGTATGTATGTACTGTTATGTAGTTATATTGCCTATCTGACTTTGGGACAGTTAGAGCTTCATATTTTGGAGTGCTTTTAAGTTTAGCTTCTCTGTAGCAGGTTTTCGAAATGACCTCAATTTGAACTTTTAGAGTTGTAACTAGGTTGGTAGTTTCTTATGAGAGCGTTATGGCTTCATCTTTTAGAGTGGGTAATTTTAGGTTAATCTTCATTTCTTCTTGTGAAGAGTCTGAGAGATGTTTTCTTAGCGTTGACTCCTTCTCATATCATTTTAGGGCGTTTTGCATCTCATTGGATGGTGTTATCAAATTTTCCTTTTATAATTGTTCGCCTTCTACTTGCAACCATGATGTTGATAATCCTTGATCCTTGTGTAAATGGGCGAGATTTGGTTAATCCCTTTATCGCCAATGTGGAAGCAATAATTGAAACATTTTGAAAAAGTAAATCTCCCTTTTTTTAGGGGGGGAGGGTTTTTACAGGATAAATAAATACAATTTCATATAAACAATGCCGTTTTAATAGGCCTTGTAAGGGATTAATAAAATAAACAATCCAATATGGGTTGATATGAACTCATTACCTCAAAAATGACTTAATTACGGATAGTTGATATACAGTCGGGTAAAGAGTGGCAAATGGTGCCATTGTTTTCTCATCGGGCACGCAATCTGAATACAATTGAGCCCATAACTACGTGCATAATAACATGGCAGAAACCATTTTCGTCAAATCCGAGTACTACTTGCAAAACTGCAACAAACAACGTCAGCAGGGGTCTGACAACCTTATCAAACATGCTTACAATCTCAAGTCTCTTTTGTTATGCCATATCCAATCGGACGTTTATTTTGCGAATTTCCCCAAAAGAGAACAGTGAGACAGACTATTTGACATCTACATTTTACTGTTGAAAACCTAAAACTCAATAATGCTTCCACTGAAATCTTCTTTTTTTTAAATTAGACTAAGAATTCGTTTGCTACTCGTTAATCTTAACGTTTCACTTCTAGTGTCGAGACTTATTAAATTTGTACTAAATAAAACTTCGTAAAAACTTCCAAATTCCTAACTGATAACAAGAAAACTCTCCAGCGAGAACGACTTGGGGGGAAAAATAAACCAATTTAAATTTGTAAATGGTCTAAGTTAGCCTCCCTGCAAAAACTACCCGACATTCCGTAAGTTGGTTTTTCGTTAGCTTCTTTAGAAAAAGAATTACCAGTGAAAAATACTAGGAGAAACGGGATAAATGGCGTTTTACTCGGGTAATCACTTCCTCGACCTTAGCTAATTCTAAAAGATCGCCGTCATTCTAAACAATTTTGTTTCAGACAAAAAAAATTAATGAAATTTTGCGTACATGTAGGTTAATTTTTGCCTTTGACTTTCTACATTAGAATTTTAACGTTGATGTTTTTTTAAAACAAAAAGGGCCAATTTTGTCCTTTTATTAAAGTACTTTTTACTCTTAACTGCCTCCCGCCTTAAAATTTTTTAAAACACTTAAGGCCTTTTCAAATTAATTATGTCTTTCGATAAGGAGTGTTTCGCACAAATTCTTTGCATTTGAACAGTCTTTACAAGTGATCGGTATTAGGAGAATTGTGAGTATAAGTGAACAGAAATGGTTTCTGTACGTCAAATCACCCACCCTAAAACAACTTTAGTTCACTGAAACTTTTTGGATGATAAAGTAGAAAATTATTAGGAACATGCCCGAGCTCTCTTGCCAATGGTGCAAGAAGCCGAGAAAAAATATTTTTAAGTAATTTATTTAGAAATCGAGAGATGCGGTCTGGTGTGATTTAGGTTTCAGAAAAACATTTTCTTTATCGTGCCAACGTTTCGATCTTTATTGAGATCATCTTCAGGGCTCAAAGTGTTTGTCTTCTGTATAATTGTGCCATTCTTGCGTGTCGTGTCGAGAGTGGCACTGAAGATGATCTCAATAAAGATCGAAACGTTGGCACGATAAAGAAAATGTTTTTCTGAAACTTACATCACACCAGACCGTATCTCACGATTTCTAAATAAATATCGATTAACGGTCACTAATCATTACACATTTTTAAGTAATTTAAATACTTTAAAAAATAAGATTTTCTACCTTTGTTGTGCTTGTAGTTCAAGGTGATTTACAGGTTGTCCTGTGAACAGACTTCAGGAAATTATCCAACAATACTCTCTCCCCAACCCAAATTCCGTACTCCGAACATTACAGTTCTGAAAAGGCAAAAAAATTCAAGAAGATAGAATTTCAAAGGAAAGAAATGAAAAATTATTGGGGAGGAAGGGGGAGTGCGAGATAGATAGATAGATAGACAGATGGAGAGAGAGAAGAGAGAGAGAGAGAGAGAGAGAGAGAGAGAGGAGAGGAGAGGAGAGAAGAGAGAGAGAGAGAGGAGAGAGAGTAATACGGAATGAGTGAGTGCGAGATAATGACTGGGTGAGTGAGAGAGAGATAATGAGTAACTGTTGAAGTAAGAGAGAAAGGGAGACAATAAGTGAATGATGGAGTGAGGTAAAAAGAGAGAGAGCGAGTAAGTGAGGGGGGAGCCAGAAAAAGAGATTGAATGAGGGAGTGAGGTAGCAAGTGAAAGTGAGTGAGTGATTTAGAGAGAGAGAGAGAGAGTAATACGGAATGACTGAACGAGTGAGTGAGTGAGTGCGAGGTAATGAGTGAGTGAGTGAGAGAGAGTGAGAGGGAGTAAGAAAGAGAGATAATAAGTGGGTGATGGAGTGAAGGAAAAAGGGATAGAGAGAGAGAGAGAGAGAGAGAGAGAGAGAGAGGGAGAAAGAAGTAAAATGTCTTTATTGTCCAAAGTCTGTTTCTTAGTTGTATTTGATGAAGAGAATTAGGAGGCTGATAGGTATTCTGACGGGCCACTGCCCACTGAGAAGACACCTCTTCGTAATGGCTATCCTGCCAGATCCCTTTTGCCGCTTCTGCGAAATAAAAGAAGAAACGGCAAGGCACTACCTCGCAGAGTGTGATAGGTATGCTAGGTCTAGATTTGAAATCTTTGAAGGAGAGGACATCACCAAATCACTCCCCGAGATAAAATGGTCCAAAATATTGGGGTTTGTGAACAAATCCAAGAGGTTTATGCAGGACACGTGAGCCGACCAAGTCCCGGACCTTTTAGGGATGGGGTACGAGTCTACCAGGCATTTAACCCCTCGGGTCTTGGTCGCCCACCCTGCATAATATATATATAGAGTTGTATTCGAGCTATTTCGCTTTTCTGGATATGGCAACCATTAACAATATTGTTCCATAAATCTCCATGTTTCTCATAAACTTTTAATCGTACTGTAGAAATCTTTAAAGCAATAGAAAGAGCATTGAAAACCCTACGTAATTTATTTTTGTTGTAACCTTAAGCATATATATATATANATGAGTTAGAAGATAATCTTTTACGAGTTTCCCAAGTTACTGTCTAAAGTTTAAGTAAGATTTACTTGGTTCTGTTAATACTTTCAGATAAGGCGCTTACACTAAGTCAGTAATCACCGATGTAAAATTAACGTTTAGTTGCTAAAATTTTGATTTTTCGGTTATAAACAGTTCAAAAAAATTAGCAATTAAGACTTTGAAATTATTAAAAAAAAATAATGGTAGTAATATGAAATATGCAAAGATTCTTTGGTTTGAATATAAGACGTAACAAAAAGCCTCTAAAAATTAAATTAAATGTTCAAAATCATCTCCTTCAAGAATGCAGGGCTGTCATCGTGTCGAGACTGCAGTATTTTGTGTTTTGTTTGCTTAAAGTTAAAACGAAGGACCTCAAAGGGTTTTTAATGTTTTTTATTGCTAGTAACAATGATTTAGAGTCGCTGACACCTGTTCCTTGGCTTTAGAGACCAATGGGATCGGGTGCTTTCCTAGATATGACCTAGCATATAAACCGAACATGAGAGTTTGTCTACGACAAGGATAAGGATTGGTCGTAAATGGTTTCGATTTATAGACCTAGGTCATATCTAGGACAGCATCTCAACATTAAATCCTTGCTGGATCATGATTTGATTTTAGATTAATTCTTTTACTTAACGTGAGATTGAAAAATGTTATAGAAACAAACTTAAATAAGAGCATTTTTCGAGAAGTTCTAGCAAACGTTATTAAGACGATCGATATCCTGCTGTGAACCGTCCGTTGATCCTCGGGCCACCAGGAAATCCAGTTTCTACGATATTGTCCTCGCGTTTGGGAAACGTCTAGGAAAAGAGGAGTGAGAGTGATATATGAAAACTATTATTACGTCAAGGATCGCCCGACAATTGTCAACATTAACGTTTACACAACGCAAAGGGTTTTCCTTTGTGACGGTGGACAGAATGCGCAGGGGGAAAGCTGAGTGAGGGCATACCACCACGTCCTCTCTAGCGCTCATACAAGGAAGTCTTGGGAAATTCGTACGTCTGTTATTATTCTCCGGCCTCCCCGACTCCGTAACACGCTCCTTTTCCTGGTCGCGAGTGATGAGCGTCTTAGGGCCTTTCCTGCAGGGTCGGCACCGATCCGTAAATGAAATACATTTCCCTTTTCGCATTGGATATCTTCCAAACCGGGCTTGAACTTGACCTCGACAAGTTGCCTGCTATTTGCTCAGGTTCTTTCTTTTTTTGCTAATTACTCGTAAAAGCGTTCCTTTTTCAACACCTGTACCTCAATCAGCTTTTTAAAAACTTCCAATTTTTAAGCTTAATCGTGCTTTCTTTCTTCAACTGGTAGTTTCACCTGGTGCAACACCATTGTTTTAGGTACAACTTTCAACAATTTGAAAAAAAAAATTGTACGGACCAAAAAGTTAAAATGTATTATGAATAAGGCAATTATAACAATACATATCCTTTTACACTTGTCAACACTTTTTAATTTCAAATTAACCCTTTCTTTACCAATTTACAAACAATTTTATATATTAAAAAATCTCTAATTAATTGAAAAACTATTTTTTTTAGATTTCATTTTATATAAGTTTTAACTTTTTAACTTTAATTAATACTACAATAGTACTATTTTAGATAAGGACCCATTTTTTCAATTCTTGAATTAAAAGAAGAGTAATGTATTATTATATTTAATTTTATATAACATAAATATATATTTTATATGAATACAAATGTTCTAGGAAATCAAAAATTAAATTTTTCTATGTGGTGTTTAGTGATCGTTAGTCAATGATTATTCGGAGATCTTGAGATGCGGTCTGGTCTGACGTTGGTTTTAGAAAAACATTTTCTTTATCGTGCCAACGTTTCGACCTTTATTGAGATCATCATCAGGGCCTGGGATTTATAAAAATTGATTAAATTTTACAAATAGATGTAGGATGTGAAAAAATGAATTTATATAATGCTAGAAATTTTAGATTAAAATAAATAAATAAAATAAATTTATATAATGCTAGAAATTTTAGATTAAAATAAATAAATAAAATAAATTTATATAATGCTAGAAATTTTAGATTTAAAAAAATTATACAATGCTAGAAATTTTAGATTTAAATAAATAAATAAAATGAATTTATACAATGCTAGATAAATTTAGCATTGTATAAGTGAAAAATTGGACAATCGGAAAAAATTATCCCCGGCTATTCCATATTAAAAGTGTATAATTTTTGTTTACGATGAAAGAAGGCTCGTCTCCATTTATGCAACCAACAACTTTCGTATTCAACATCCAAATACTCGCTCATAACTGGGCAGATGTCCAGTGGCTAACTCTAAACTCTAAACTTTAACAGACTCGTGAAAACTGTGTCGACTCATCTTCACTTTGGCATTAGAGATCGGACTCCGCTCACGAGCTGAAGATATAAGTTACTTATTTTACTGAGTGAGAAATCAACCTCTTCAAAAAGAAAAAAGGGTGGTAGCTCTTATATCCCCACCACTCCAATACCAACCCTTCAGGAATTATCGTACAATTTTGATTTTCGTTTTTTCATCAGTCATTCACCTAACAAGTGACTTCGCTCCTACAGCTCTGCACTCCTACCGCTCCTAGTTCTGACAGCTCATAGTTCTAGCTCCCCGCTTCTAGCCAAGAGGCCCATACCACCCCGGTCTTGGCTCCGACCATTTTAAATTCTACACCTCTTTCCTCCTTGCTTATCGCTTCTACCGCTCTTAGCTCTTACAGCTCTTACATCCTACATTCTTAACTTCTACAATCTTAGCTCCTGGAGCTCTTCGTCCTACAGCTATTACATTCTACACTGTCTGGTAGCTCCTACCTTTCTTAGCTCTTCAAGCTCTTCGCGCCTACAGCTCTTAGCTCCTAGCAATTCGCTCCTACCGATCTTAGCTCGTACAGCTCTTACCTCTGACATTCTTAACTTCTACAATCTTAGCTCCTGGAGCTCTTCGTCCTACAGCTATTACATTCTACACTGACTGTTAGCTCCTACCTTTCTTAGCTCTTCAAGCTCTTAGCTCCTAGCAATTTGCTTCTACCGTTCTTACCTCTGACATTCTTAACTTCTACTTCTTAGCTCCTATGGCTCTTCGCTCCTACACCTCTTAGCTGTTACAGCTCTTCTTTCCTACAACTCTGCACTCCTACAGCTCTAAGTTCTTACAGCTCTTCGCTCCTACACCCTTAGGTACCACAGCTCTTGGTTCCTACATCCCTTAGCTCGTAACGGACATCCCTTCTACAGCATTTCACTTCTACCGTTCTTACAGCTCTTCGCTCCTATATCTTTTAGCTCCCAGAATTATTCACTCCTACAGCTCCTAGTTCTTATATCTTACTTCCTAGTTCTCCTAGTTCTTCATTCTTTATCAGATCTTAGCTCCTACCATTTTAAATTCTACACTCTTAGCTCCTACAGCTCTTAGTTCCTATAACTTTTCCTTCTTACATACTCAGTTGCCAGCTTTGAGCATTATTTTATTTATTTACTGGTTTTATCCAGCAAAAAGAAATTACTTTACTTTCAGAAATACAGATGACCTCTACGAGTTTTGACAAAATATGTATATTTTTTATTTTTTAAAATAAAATGTTTATTTCCAAACATATGAATTTTTATTTGTTTATGTATTTTGATTAATGTTTTGTTCACAAGAAAAAGGTAATAAATTGAGACTATTGTTAATGATTATGTCAATGAAATGACCAAATTTTCAAACTTCTTCTTTTTTATTTATTTGTTAATTTTATCGAGATTTATTATTGGCAATAATAACAAAACTTGAGGGGTTCCATAGTCTTTTTTCATGTAACAACCGGTAATTCAATCAACCTTTACGATTGGTCCTGGCGCACCGAAAATCGAAAAACAGCAGAAGTGTAAGCATGGAAGGGTAAGATAAATTTTGTCAGTGCGAGCGCTCTACGCAAAAGAGCTGATTCATTCCACCGAGCTAGCTGTTTTGAAACAATTCTCTTAAAAAAAGTTGTATTCCCATTTTAGTGACTACCCTTTAGCACCCACCCTTTGCAAAGCTTCCCAGAGGGCTCTCCATGGAGCCTTCTCCCCTTGGCATCTACCACCCTCTGGATCGCCATTTTGCATATCTTCTGCTTTCCTTTGAAGAGCGTCCCAAAAAAGACAAGAAACTGATTGTTTCGACTTTTTTCTCATTTTAATTGTTCCAGACAGTTAATACAATTTTATGCTTTTGTAATGGGGTCCACTACTCAGAAAGCTAGTGACCTCTGTTGCGCGTCGAGCAGAAGAAAAGCTCGACTTTCGTGCTAAGCTTTGACGTCAGATCGCGCAGGATTATACAAAAGAATTGCACCAAATCTCTAAAAGATTTATGGGTTTTATCACTATCTTACATATATTATATACGTACTGACAAGTAAAAAATAACTTGATTTGTATATATTTTTATGTATTAATAAGGTTCACGTTTTTTTAACGTTTAATAATTGAGTCTTTGTCTAAAAAAGTTTGTAAAAAATTTGTTTGAATTTTGTTTTAGATGTTTAATTAACGTTTCAATATCGCGTATTACTTCCTCTTACATCTCGAAGACGCCTCGGCATACATTCTAGCAGTCTGAAAATGTCTCTTTGCTGAAGGTTAGCCCATTCTTCATGAAGACTTCTTTCAAGGTCGTGGAGTGTATCATGAAGTGATGGACGTGCTCTTATTTGTCTTTTGTCGTCTTTTGAGGTTATTCCATAAATATTCGATGGGGTTTAAGTCTGGAGAACGGGCTGGTCAGGCTGACACCCTGGTGTTATGCTGTTGAAGGTGCGTTTGTACTATGCGAGCGGCATGTGGACGGGCATTATCGTGCATTGGAAGAGAATTGTGGCTGATTTCATCGGGGATAGGCAACGCATGATGTTCAATTTCATCCACATAGCGAGGGGCCGTCAAAGACCCTCCACGAACCACAACCAACTCTGTGCGACTCTCCATTGAAATTCCCGTCCACACCATCACTGAGTTGGGTCTTGGAAATATCACATGCTTCGTACCTTTGATTTCGCCTTCTCCACCCTCTTTCAAGCCCATCTGGAGATCGTAGAACAAATATACACACATCTGTAAAAAGTACAGCAGACCAATCGTCCAAAGACCATTTGGAGCCTATTTATTCAAGAAGATAATTACTTCCAAGAACCACTAGACACCACATTGTTTGGGGGAGGACAAAACACCCTGAAACACCCCAAACCTGAGAGAAGAATTGTTTAAAAATCATGCTAAGAACTTCGAGAAAGTCGTTTTACTGGCAGTAAATTCTTCAATTATTTTTAACGGGCTTGCAATGTTAATAAAAACTTTAACTCCGGTTTGACGGGTTTATGCTTGTTGGGTCACTCTCTCTTTTGGTAATGTTCCGAAACTCGCGACCCTTTCTAATCTGTCGGGTCTGGCGTTGACGCTCCCTGGGGGCATTGGTTCAAATCTCGAATCTAACATGATTTATCGAGTTGATATTAAGTTGCTGTTTTTTAATGAAACATACACACAAAAAACATAGTCATGGTTACGCTTACAGAGGTCATCACAGAGAGGATCTTTGAACAAGAATGTCATTGAATCAATAACTAAATAAAATTACACAAAGAGCAAAAATTTCCATTGGTTGATGTAAACGCTTTTGTGGGAAAAGCTGGGGACTAACCCCAAGATGTCGATATGGTTGTTACCATGATTGTTAGACCCATGATAGCCTAGGGATAGGTGGTCTGGTGGACAAAAACACAACAGCTAAAAGAGGTCAATACTGCTCAGAGACTGTCTGGGCATTATTGGAGCGATTAAAATAATCCACACTGCCCTGGAAGTTTTCCTGAATCTAACACCACTACATGTCTTCATCCAGAGAAGAGGCTTGGCTCTAATAGCCTACTCGCATAAAAAGAACAATTAAAGCTTCGGTAGGAACCTCAGGCTGACAAGGTTCTAAGGAGGCCTCCTGACGCCATGGCCACGATAATATGTTCTTTGGAGAAAGGAATAACGTTTAATAACATTATATCTGGTATACAGATGGATTATAAGGAACTACTGTGGACCAGGAGCTGGTTTTTGCAGATGTAAACCAAAAATTACTGAGGCGACAAGTTGGGGATAACTAATAAAAGAATAGCCTTCTACAGTCAGACTAAAGTAGACAGGGACTAAAGCAAGTACCTCGTTGGGATTGCAACAAGGCTCTGTCAGACAGTAGAGGCAACAACAAAATTACCCTTGTAGGGGACTTAGCCAAGGAAGGTGAAGACACCGAACGTGCTATCAACTCATGCGGCATACCAAATTACCAGAACCGTTGATCCGTCAGACAATTGGTTAAAGATAAGTCTTTGGTACATTGGTAATTTATTCCAGGATATGCAAAAAAGTTCATAAAAGTGCTATCGTAGAGGCTATCAAAACTACCAAACTTACCTAGGATACGCTAAGACTAGGGTGATAATAACACTGTTGACTAAATACTGGAGACTCCGGAGGTATATAGATTCGGAGCAGCAGTATGTGCAGATGCTGCCAGAAAGAAGAAGAAACAACCGAACATTGACTCTGACGGTACCAAGACAGCTTGGATTCCTACTTAACCTAGAAGAAAAGCTTTGGGTCCTAAAAACAAGCTTTAACCTGAACAAAGCGCTCTGGATAATAACAGAAATCGCACAATAGACCTATATTGATCCATTAAGTATCTAATGAAATATTCAATACACGATAAGCTACAGTTATGTTCCAGTTGAATTTCATCCGGATCCAGAACTTTTCAAACCATTAATGACCGAGTGAGGAAGGACAAGTTCAAAATTTTTGCAGAGTCATCTATTAAATGTGACCTTTCAAAGTTTCGCAGGAGAAACGGTTCTTCTTAATAATTAATCTTGTTATCCAGTTTCACTCTAATAAATGAATCGGTGTTATAGAATGGACAAAAAATTCCGGTCTCATGTATTTCAATCACTTCAGGTCCGAGTCTAATAGTAAATTGTACTCCATAACAGGTTATGCCATTTTTGCGTGATTTTTCCTGGATCCTTTTGTAAAACTTTTCAGTGGTCAATGGCCTCTCTGGGTCTTTATCTTCGAGAGGAAATCTTGGTCATCAACGTAACACTAACATTATCATCATTCCGTCAACTCACCTATCTCTTACGGCCGTTCAAAACAGCTTAAGAAGATTACTCATAAAACCCTATGAGAGACCATACCTTGGAAAATGCGTTTTCTGCCAAAACCTAAGTACTTTCTTCTGCGCACTCTTGGTCTGAGATTTGCCTTACCTATGTGATGTGGCTACTTACGCAATCACATTTATAAAGGATATTTGATGATATCTTTCTCTATCTCTTTTTTTCTTATTTTTTGGGCCGAGTTCGCTTTTATTTCAGTTTTGCTCATTTTCTTTAGGTCGTAGTTATGTGGACAATGGCCATTTTAAGAGACCTATTGTTTTTCTCAAAATTTGCCTGCTGAAAGAGCGGACTTCATTCGCCTTCCCTCAAAAATCTATAAATCACATGCCTGTTGCTTTTTGTCCTTTTCTTTTTCAAACCATTTTTTCAAATTTACCTCACACCGTTCTTTGACTAATGGGTCAGCCTATTCGTTTCATTCTATGCCGTTATCTCCAGGAACCTCAAGGTAACCTTGTGTTTTCCTAGTCCCATTAGGCAACTTAGGCATTACAGGGTAGTTTGTAGCTAAAAGCATACTATTTAGATCCTCTACAGCCTTACTCTCCGATAGAAGAACCGTGCACCTTTCATTTCCTTTATTATCAACTTCCGTCTATTGTATTGGTTTGGATGGATCTTAGCTTGATCAACACTACATTACCAGGTTCTACCTTTGATCATCATATACATGACCTGTATCACATTATATAAATTCCCGAAACTTGGGATTGCCCTTCTTCACAAATCATCTATGACTACTTGGTAGGGCCTATCAATGTTGAGTTCTCCTCTCATTTTGTCATGTAATATTATAGCAATATCATTTATTTTAGCTCTCTTCAGAATGTTGTGATGGGTTATCTTTAGATTTGGTTTATTTGTTTGTTTCTCAGAAGTCTGTCTGCAGGCAATTCTTGAAAGGCATTGTTTTTATATGAATGTAAAAGGGTGGGAGATCGATGTTTTTGATAGCGTCATTGGTTCAAGAGAAACCTGCCGGGTCGTCTAAATAGGACACTTTGTATTTGCCCATATGACTTTCCTACATCTTTGGTCGAGAGTTATCCCCAGGTACCTAATTTCTTTGGGAAAGATTTTGGCTTCATCTTTTGTAATGTGTGCTTAGCTTCCTTCTTCTTGTAAAGGGTATGAAATACGTTTTCCTAGGGTTTATATTTAAACCACCATCTTTCCACCTGAGTTAAATTCTGTGATTAGGTCAATACGGCATAGAAGAGCTAGTAGTGGTGGTAGTACACCTCCTTGGGGGCAACCTTAATCTGTTTGTAGAGTCTGATGACCAAATTAAGCGGGTACTATCAATCCTTAGAATTATTGACATCCAGCTGGTAGTCGGTCCCTTCTTTCGCACTTCCATTTCCGCTCTGTTCGAGGTGTTGTCTAAAAATGATGTCAACCAAAAATCTCGTTGTATTTTGAACTTTATATATTGAAGCGGTGTACCTTTTATTAATGCATTAGGTCTTTCCATTAGACCTTCACAGAAACATGAAACGTATTCTGCGGTCTCTTTTTTTCCCCTGGCAGTATCTGAACAGTGTTTATTTTGTCATTCTCCTATCCGGTGCACGTGCCTTCTTATGCTGTAGTGCCCTGTCAGGAGTCTAACCAGAACCCTGGTTCTGTTGCGGTTACCCTCCAGTAATTCCTTTGTAAGTCTTGCGGATGGCATTCTATGAATCTTTTCGCCTCTTGCCTTGGGTGTTATTACACCAAGTGTTGGACTCATTAATGATCCATTTTTGGATGTATCCTTTTTTGTAGTAAGGTGTGAGGCCACAATAGGGTACTGGGCTCTCACTGTCTCTATGTCCCGAATACCCAGGGACCCACGGTCAGGTCATTGGTAAGGACGATTCCTCGTTCCGGTTCATGATCTCAGAGCGCCATCGACAGGTCGTATATTATTTTCTTTATTGGTTTTGACCCCTTTTACAACAGGATGAAATTGAATGTACATGAATTCTCGCCGGATTTGAAACTTTCAAATTTGCCCGTTTCAAGACTGTATTGCACTTATTGCAAATTTGCCTCAAAAATAGTCCAGTTTTTTTATTAAGACTTTTATTTCTCAGGCCAATTAGACTCTTGGAGGGTCCGTGTTTATAGAAATAAGAAAGGACAGCCAGTTTGATAGTTACTTTCTCTCAAACCGGCGTCGGTCAAGGGCAGAAAGTGAGGCTTTCTTCCTCGCCACGCCGCGGAGTCACCCGACTGGCAAATCAATGCAATCAGAGCATACGATATACATCTCATCTCAATTTCTCCGGCTAAAAGCAGCTTGTTACAGAAGGAAAATCTGTCCGCCGTTTTCCATTTGACCCTTCTCGTCTACGGAAGGATTTTTTTGTCAGAGAACAACCGCAAAACAAAACAAAAACCGCTCGAATTTGGATGATTTGGAAGTTTCAAGTCTAACGTTTTAGAACGGTTATTAGCAATAAACGATGTTAAAATATCAACGTTATAAAGAAAATAGTTGTATTTGAATTTGAAAATTTCATTTCAAGAGAAAGCGTGATGGTTTCCGCTTGCCCATCCGTCAGCAGTTTGATTTAGCAACAAAACCAAAGAAATTTACGAGAAAAATTAATGAATTAAAACAACTAGACAAATGAAATGGAAATGAAAAGGCAGCCAAACAAGCAGCAAGGACACCGCATGACCGAAAACACCAGTCAGTCCAACGTATCGGTAAAACTATCTTAAAAATCAATGCTGGATAGAATGGTAAAACCGCTGAACCCCACGACTGACAAGCTAATGAAATAAAACCGTCGGCCAAATCGTGGATCATGGGAAAATTGGGGAAAAAGAAAGAATGCATACAAGCCACATGAACATCTCCTTGGTCTTTCTTTGACGAGGAGATGCCATTTATGCGGCGCACATTTTATGTGGAAATGTTAATAGAATGCGAGGAATTGGCGCTGCAAAGAATAAGCGGTGTCCTTCCTGCAGATTTGAACTTCTAAGACGCAGACAACAAGATATTTATTCGGCAACTAAAGCAGATGAACGTATGTGGTCGCATAGGTTGAAATAATATCAGTAATTTAAGAGAATGTACTTATTAGCGTGAACTTTATAGTATGCTGGGGTGTGAGTGTGATAGAATATCGAGTTCCCACAAACACACCCAAGTAGTCTGGGTTATTTAGTTTCATTTATATTTGCAGTGTGATAGGGTGGCGGTCACCGGCGTAAAGTTAAAAACTCCGATGACTACTCAATTGTGTGAATGAATGACGACACAGTAATGACCATCTGCACAGAAAACTAACACTTTGAGCCCTGAAGATAAAGATCGAAAAGTTGGCACGATAAAGAAAATGTTTGGCTAAACCTACGTCACACCAGACCGCATCTCACGATCTCTAAATAATCATTTTAGTTTATATTGAATTATAAGAGTGAGGGCCTGCGATATTACAGATGTCCAAACTAGATTTTCGACTAATTTGTGAAATATTGAATTTAAACTTGGGAAAAATCCAGCGTAACATCAATACAGTTTGGGGGAAGGGAAGCATTAGCGAATGCTTTCAGAGCTTTTTGATCTCGAAGACGAGGAAGGTAGGCCTTCCGTTGTGAACGACGACCAAAACGGTGATTGAAGAAAATTCACGTAAGACAACTACGGAACTTGTGGAAGAGCTTAGAGTTGATCACTCAACGTGTGTTCGCCATTGGTAGCAAATTGGTAAAGAAGCTCGAGTGGGTACCGCACGAACTAACCGAAGCCCAAAGAAATCGACTTTTTGAAATTCACACGTCTCTTATGTGGTGCCATCAAAATGATCCATTTCTCGACGAAATCATCAAATGCGATTCTGTACGATAACAGGACGCGAGGGTGGACAAGGATTGAGCACCAAAACACTTCCCGAAACCGAATCTCAACCCAAAAACTAGGTTATGTTTTATGGTGTACAGCTGGGGTTGATCACTATAATTTCCTGAATTATGGTGAAACTATCACAGCATAGAAATATTGCCAAGAAATTGACAAAATGTACGGGAAACTGGACTGGATAAACCGTAAGGGAGCCGATTCTTCTTCACGATAACGCCACATGTCGCGATGCCAACCCCGCGAAAACATAATCACTTAGGATTTTGAAACCTTACCGCACCCTCCATATTCACCTGACCTTTCGCCTACAGACTTCCACTTTTTTTGCCATTTTGATCTCTTCTTGAGTGATAAAATTTATAGAGAACGCGGTGAGGCCTAAAACGCCTTGGAAGACTTTATTGTGATCGAAATAACGATTTTTATGTCAACGGAATAAAAACTCTTATTACACGTTGGCAAAGATGTGATGACATTTGATGGAAAATATTTCGAATAAATTTTCTTTATTTTATAAAAATTCAATATAGTTTTGACCGCCTTTTCAAAACCTGCGTTATTTTTGCACCAGCCCAAAATTTGAAAAATTGTCAAATACATGTCCAATACTTCGATCATTGTGAAATAACTGTCTTCCGGAATTTCTGGAGGGCCCTTGGTCTATTCTTGATCTCTGATACTGTCCTTGTGTAAATCTACAGTTTTCATTCTTAATGCAACTACAGCTTGCTGGGGTCTACAACTTTCTGCGATGCATATGTTTTAGCATGACATCCGAATTGACAGTAAGGTCAATTTTGCTCTTGCCTCTTGAAGTATGAAAAGTAGGTTTTCCATCGTCTTCATTTATTATGTTAAGCTTGTGTGAAAGAAAGGACACTTTTAATATTTCAATTAATTAATCTTTTTATGTAAGGTTTTTGGTTGAAATGAAAAAGTAAGTGCCACGAGCGGGATTCGAACCCACGCCCTTCGGCTGTCACGATAGCTCAAGTGGTAGAACAGCGGCGTATTTAGCCGAGGTCGTGGGTTCGAACCCCGCCCGTGACACTAACTTTTTCATTTCAACCAAAAACTTTACATGAAAAGATTAATTAATTGAAAGAATAATTTGGCCAAAGAAACACTAAATATAATGGATTTCTAATATTTTTCCTCGTAGAACAAAAACCTAGATCTTGAGTTACTGTCTACACGAGATTTTTGTCATTGAGTTCACTTTTAATCCCTTTGAAATTGTATTTTGTCATTCAAATAAACGCTGCAAGCCCAGAAGATAAAACCATTCCTATCACAACCATGTATTGATATGAAAAATTTGACATTATAACCGATCCGAATTTAGGCTTAACAAAAAAAATGGCCGTCCTCTTCATTACATAATATCTTTGTTGTTTATATATTTCTGTATAATTGCGTCAGTTAGAATAAAGTTGGTAAACACGGTTGATGACCGTGTAGAATAAAGTTCGAACGAGTTTCTTTTCTGGGAGCGACATTTGGTTATAGGCACTTAAGTGTTGCAATGGTCGGTGGCAAGCAAGTTGCCAAGTCAGAATCTTGTTCCGCATACATTCGGAGGAAAGCGTCTTTGGAAGGACTTTCTTTCCACCCAACTTTGACCTTATCACCGGGCGCGTTCTGATTGAATAAACATGACGTTGAGGACATTTCGTTACTAATTGACTTCATTTGACGATGACTTTTCGATTTAACTGTCGACCCGAAGCCGCGAAAGGTTTCCGGCCGTTTCTTATCGTACCGAGTAAAAATATGGACTTCAATTGGCGTGGGGTGTAATTAGACTTCCCAAAGAGAACTGTTTAATTTGATTATTTTGAACTAACTGGTCCGGTTTTTCTCCAGCCTAGACTATGCACTTCGTTATCCTCCTCCTGCTTCCAGAGTTTCTGGTATAAATGTACAATATTTGTCGCTATTAGTATATTTCAGTAACGACCAAAATCCTTCAAAGACCCATTTAACAAAGTATAAAACTTTTTTCCGAGAAATTAAACTTTTTAGTTTGTATATGATTCTTTTTTACGCAAATGAAACCCTTTTAATTTCAAACTAACACTTTTTAAAGTCAAATAAGCCGTTTTTAATTTGAAAAATTAAATTGAAATTAAATCGATTTCGGTTTTTTTTAATTAACACTTTTTAGCGGTAAATGAATTTTTTAATTTCATATTAACCGCATTTTATTTTAATTTTTTTTTTTAAATTTCAAACTAACCCTCTCTTTAAAGCATTAAAAAACTTCAGAGCTGGTATGTATTGTCAACATATAAAGTACAATTCCTGTATATCTGCGATTATTTTTGAAATAAAATAACGAGGTTCTTATAGCTTTCTTCTATCAAATTAAACCTTTTTAACTTCCAATTACTATATAAACTTTTAAATTAACTCATTTTTAACTTCTAATTAACCCATTTTTAACCAAAAAAATGTATCCCTTTTAATTTCAAATTAACTCTTTCTTTAAAGCATTGAAAACACTTAGGAGGTGGTATAACGTCTTACATGGCTATAAAAATTCGCTAATAATGAAATTAAATTTTTTACCACTATAATTACGATTTTAGCTTGAGATATTTTGGGTTTTGGCAGACAAATTATTTTATATTAAGAAAAATCAAATTAAAAAAAGAATTATTTGTTGTTATATTTAATTTTCTATAGTTGCTTACAATAATTTCTTTTCTATGAGAGCCCATTATTTTATATTTTACAAAATCTCAAATTAAAAGAAAATTCCGTAATTTCATATTAAAATGTATATAGTTTTTATTGTTAATTAATTGTAATTAATTTTTATATTGTTTTCTAACAGTCTGATTTTTTAATGCATTAATTTTACATTACGTACTTGCGTTTCATACCATATCCTAGGTTTTTGATGTGATAAATAAATGGTTAATTTAAAATTAAAAAGGGTTAATTGGAAATTAAATGAGATTATTTCAAGTCAAAGAATAATAATTTTATGCAAAAAGGGTTAATTTGAAATTTAAATAGTCTCTTTCAAAAAGTTATAGAAGACCATATGAAAAATTAATTACAGATAAAATTTAAGGTTATATAACATAGAGCATAAGGAGTGCTTGTTTTAATTTGAGAAAAGTGTGAAATTGTCGTTTTTAAGAGGCAAAATATTTTATACAAAACATCCAACATAAAAAAAAAATTTTGTTTTTATATTTAATTTTATATACTTTTTAATTTTAATCGTGATTTTCATAATGCCTTTTAAAAACCTAATTATTTCTTCTTTTTTTTCAAATGGAGGAATTGTTCTTTTTGATATCCTACCAAGGTTTCGCTACGTCTTACAGAAGAGGTTAAGAGGTTAAATTAAAAAGAGCTAATATGAATTTAAAAGAGTTAATTTGAATTAAGAAGGGTTAATTTGAATTTAGAAAGGGTTAATTTGAAGTTAAAAACACCAAAAACATGGTTAATTTGACATGAAAAAAGAGCTAATTTGGAACTAGAACGAGTTAATTTGAAATTGAAAAGCTTAAATTTGATTAAAAAGGGTTAATTTGAAGTTAAAAACACCAAAAACATGGTTAATTTACATTAAAAAGAGCTAATTTGGAACTAGAACGGGTTAATTTGAAACTGAAAAGCTTAAATTTGATTGAAAAGAGTTAATTTGGAATTAAAAAGGGTTAATTTGAATTTATAAAGGGTTAATTTGAAGTTAAATAGTTTAAATTCATTAAAAACATGATTAATTTTACATTAAAAAGCTAATTGGAAGAGAAAAAGTTTATTTGTCATTAATAAAGGCCTATTTGAAACTGCAAAATGGGTTAATTTGTCTGAAAAAGCTATAATTCAAGCACGATTCAGCAACTCTGCTAGGGTGTTTTCTTGGCCATTTCTAAGCTAAGATATGGTCTTGCACTTGCGAGGATCAATGTAAAGCCGTTTCTACCCACTCATTATTACCTAATCATAAAATCTTAACAGATCGTTGGTTCGAAGTATGGTGCGAGGATGAGCTCTCTGAGACAAGATTCAAGCGTCCCCCAAGGGAGCATTCTTGGCCCCATCCTAAATACTATTTATACCGCTGACCTGGCATTCATCCCAACGCCATCTATACAACCTGCGTTGTAATTTTATCTCCTAACTAGAAGACACCTCCAATATACAGAATTCCAAAATGTGAAAAATGAAACAGGACGCGGATAACACTAAACAACCTGCCCTCCGCACGTCCATAATTTTTGTCCTGAAACAAGACAAAGACAAGACCTGAAAAATTGAATGAAGCGTTGGGATCTCATAAAATGTCAACCGATCTAAGATAATAACGTAGATTGCCAATTGGTCGCGGTGTGTAAGGTCGTAAAGAATGCGATACTTTTAACCTTAACGTTATATATGGCTATGGTCCATGTAGGATATGTTTTTGAAGTATACATTTTTGTCTTACCTTGCCTTGCACACCTGTGGTTCACTTGTCTACTGTTGTGCAGAGTTGTCATTCCTCGTTAGTCATCGACACCGTTTTTGGTATTTTACGCCAAATATTTCAGTGCTGCTCGTCCTTGTCGGCAGGGCCTGGTCTTGTGATGCTTTCTGTTTGTATAGTGTATTCTGCGAGTCGAGAAATATCGTATCACAAGTACCACCAGGAAGAAAAATATACATACAATCTAACTTTACCATTATGCTTTCTTGTAAGTGTATAATATCCTGAAACTTTTCTAGTTTATTGTTTGCATGACGCAATAATAATATTTCTACTTTCTATTGTTAAGAACGAACTTGTTTGGTATATTTATGCAACAATTTCACTTTTCTAACGTGGGATGCATTGTCGCATTCCGCTAATGTCCTATGTCGTACCGGCTGTGCAACGATTATCTAACCATTCTCTAATAAATTTTGAAGTCTCATTACAAATAATTCCACTAGTTTCGTGGTCCGCTTGACCAATTAATATCTTACAATTAATTAAGGTTTTCAGTTGAGATAAAAAAGTCAATGGCACGAGCGGGATTCGAACCCACGATCTTCGGCTTGATACGCCGCTGCTCTACCACTTGAGCTATCGATCTCGATCCACTCGGACACCGACCTTCCTTATAAATAATAACGTCATAACGATGCCCCCGGCCGTCTCACTTTCGATTACTTATTCAGATAAAATTGCTCTAAACGCCAAGGTGGTAAGGATGTTGGGTTGTAAGTATATTCAAAGGCACAGATGGCTCCAAAATGCTTTTTCAGAAAAGTTAATATAAATGGAAAGCTTGGTGTGGCACTTGTGGAAGCAGAATTGGATCACCTTGTTGACAAAAGTAATGTCGAGGACATTGTGAGATTAGTGTTGTAGTAAGAAGATTCATCCAGTCCTTATTGTTACTTCTATCTGGTCACAATGACACTATAGCCAGGACTGCACATGGAGTACAATACAATACAATACAATACAATACACAATACTTTATTACAATTGATACAGACAGAAAAAATAGAAATACTGATACAAAGTATAATAAGCATGGCTAGTAGCCGTCTGCTGAGTTTACTGCTTAAAAGCTTACAAATACAGGAATATTAAAACAAAAACAAAAAACTCGAAGAGAAAATTAACATATAGCAGGTGTATGAAACATAATAGATGGAAGTATGAGAAAAAAAGAAGGAAACAAAAAGAATTAAATCAGAACAAATTACCTATTGAGAACTGATAGAGTGTTAAAAAACAAAGCAGTAAAAGTAAAAGTATATGTACAGGGACGACAATCATTGCATATCTGAAAGCCACTCGTATCTCACTCTCCAGGCGTGCCGAGCAAAGGAAATTAACGGTAAAGGGGATACTTTGTTAGAAAGATATTCCAGTATTTCAACTCTGGAGATGACTGTCTTACCCAAGTAAGATACCCGCAATTCTGAGAGAAGAGAGCAGACTCCCAAAAAATGATATGAATCTTCCCTGGCGAGGCTGTTACAAAGATAAGTTCAAGAGTGTCTCGGATGCTAAGCAATTTTGGTCTCTTACTAACAGTTTCCGTAAAAAGGGTTTTATCTGCGGCGCTGGTATAACCCCCGATGTCTGGGTTACACATTTTGAAGCTCTCCTTAACTCCTCACACCCCAACCCCATGATGTACGCACCTCAGTATTTGGTTTCGGATTCCTTAGACGCCCCCTTCTCTTGTGTGGAACTCAATGAAGTCATTGCCAAACTCAAATTAAATAAAGCTCCGGGTCCTGATCGCATAACACTTGAATTTTACAGATATGCTCCCTCTTCTTTTATCGAGAAACTTCTGGACTTCTTCAACTATATTTTTGATACGGGCCAACTCCCATCCTCATTTAGCAAATCAATTATTTTCCCCCTCTTTAAAAATGGCGACGTAAACGACGTATCCAACTATAGAGGCATTTCATGTATAGACTCAATAGCTAAAGTATTTTCTTCCATGTTACACCGGCGTTTAGAAAAGTATGTAGAAGAGAATGATCTGCTTAGCGAATTTCAGGCTGGGTTCAGAAAAGGTTATTCTGCTATTGATAACATCTTTGTTCTGTCTAACCTAATACAACTGAAGCTCTCAGAAAAGCGAAGGAAAGTGTATTGTTTTTTTATAGACTTAAAGGCAGCCTTTGACTCAGTCAATCATTCATCCTTATTTCTAAAGCTCTTAAACATGGGTATATCGTCTAAGTTTGTGGGTATACTTAGTTGCTTTTATACCTCGGGAGCCTCAGCGGTTCGGACCTCAGAAGGAATTTCTAAATACTTCAGAGTAGGGACTGGAGTAAGACAAGGGTGTGTGCTTAGCCCCATGTTATTTGCCCTTTTTGTGGACGATATTGTTAACCTACTAGAAGGAGGAATTCTTGTTGGTAATACCAAAATAAAAATATTATTATATGCGGATGATATAGTCCTAATTGCTGAGAGTCCGGCTAGTTTGCAAAATAATATTCGAATCTTTGAGTCCTTTTGTGACCTTTGGAACTTATCTGTAAACTTAAAAAAGTCAAAAATTATGATCTTCCGCAATGGGGGTAAACCGGCTGCCTCTGAAAAATGGTTTTATAAGGGTAACAAAATCCAAGTGGTGAATAGGTACAAATACCTGGGTGTTATTTTTACTCCGCGTCTTTCCCTATCTCACCACTTTGAAGCAAGAATCTCGGCTGCAAAAACAGGTTTAAACTGTGTCTGGGTAAATCTCTTTCGCAACAAGCTTGTACCCTATGAAACCAAACTAAAAGTTTATAACAGTGTCCTGCGCACAGTGGTATGTTACGGCGCTCAAGTATGGGGTTTCCAGTCATTCGAGATTGTGGAAAAATTTCAACGTTTTTTTGTTAAAAAACTTTTCAACTTACCTTCTTTCTCCCCAAATTACATGCTAACGCTAGAATCCTGTTTGCCTCCTCTATTCTCGTATACCTTTTCCCTCCACCTAAAATATATGTCAAAGATACTGAGCCTCCCAGATGTTCGACTGCCTAAAATAATCGCTCTACAGATAATTAGAAAGAATATCTCCTGGTATAATCAATGGGCTTCTCTAGCCCAGAAATACTCATGCTCCTGGCAAAACTCCGGTGTTCGGGAGAATCTCTCGGACCTTTTAGTGCTTCCTTACAAAATAATCGAAGTTCATCGAGAAGAAGCTCTGAATAAGGCGAAAAGCACAGAGAGGTTCTACTTGTATAAGGAACTGTCCAATGAACACCTACTCTCATACAAACCGAGCCTTTCCCAGGACCTTAATATTAGAGATTCTTGTTGGCTATTCAAACTAAGAGGAGAATTGTTATACTTGAAATTCAAACCCTGGGTTTTGAATGATCCTCAAGATGAAACTTGCACATGGAGTACACAGTGAGAAACCAACTTAAGTTGGCACTCAAAGTGAGGAAAAAGAGAAGATTCTCGGGATTGAATAGTGTAGTTGCTTGAACAATAGCGTTCGGATGAGTAGAGAACCTTATTGAAGTATTCATTGATAGGTATTGAATTATAGCTAAAGCTTTGGCAGTAGGAAGGATAGATCGAAATCTTGGTGTGGCACTTTTGGAAGAGAGATCGTATCAGTTCATTATGAGATTATTGACGTTGTAACAATTTCTGACAATTTATCTCAGGAACGATTCGAAGGATGTTGAATGGCTTGCCAGAACCACACTTTATGTCCAAAGTCGCAGTTATAACTTGTATTCGGTTAGTGACAGACTTAGTAAAAGTCTTCGTAGTTCTCCGATTCTGGTGTTACGTTTTGGGTGGCATTCCACGTCAGTCTGCGGCCTAAGGAAAGGCCTAAATAAGTGACTTGAGTGGAATATGAGAATAATGAAATATGTATTTTGTGTTAGAAGAAAAAAATTATAGTATCAACCGCATATATGGTACTGGTATCTAAAAGAAAGGATGGGACCAAGAATGCTTCCTTGTGGGACGCCGGCGTATTCCTTAACTATCATCTAAAGCAGCGGCCTGATACATACGTCAAAATTCTCAAACAAGACTTACTAAATTTCATCTGATTTTGTTGTTACAATTCTTGAACAAGGATATAACACCTTTGAGAGCACACTAAGAGGAATTAAGGGAATCCCTCCTTTAGTGACGTTGAAGACGTTAATCCATCGCTGTCAAGTAAAAAATAAGAAAAGTGGGAACAGTTCGAACATGAGAAATGTCAAGGTCTGGTCATAAAAGGTCTGCTGCCCTTTAAATAACATCTTACCTGTCCTAATCTTATTTCTAATCTCTGTTCACCTCAATAAATGAGAAAACGCGAATGAAACGGCTCGATTAACAATTTCCATGCAATCGGATAGAATTCCTTTGTTTGGAATTCCATGAACGCGGTTCCGCACAATGGCAAAACGCCGTACAAATAATAATGCGAAACTTTCGTTATCACGTTATGCACATAAATGGTTTGGTTCAGAGTAATATGATGCCGAACAAAGTAATTCCTGTCATACAGGACTTAAATGGGCAACGATCAAGGACGGAAGGGCAAATGGTTTTCTTTTCCTATTTCTTTTTTTAACCCCTGGCCTACAAAATGGATTTTTAATTTTGATTAACTTTATCCTTAAATATCAATATTTTGTCAGAAATGGTTTCATTCTCCTTAAAGGACTAGTGACCAGTTTTCAGATAGTTTTTTCTTATTTTTTATTCGTTCTTTCGCTAGCGGCCATCTTGCATTACACATTCACACTAATAAATACATTCAATCGTCAAACACAAAACGATCTATTTATCAAGTACTACAATATACAAGAAACCCGCCCTGTTTCTTGCAAAAAATGTAACGGGGGCCTCACATATTCCTTGCCTGCTCAAGTACAATTCGCATATCTGCAGGCTTACACGATCTCTATATGGAGCCAAGGAAATACATCCGTTAATTATGTGGGAAACATCGAGCAACCTTTCTCTTAACCCTTTACATATAATCTATCTAATCTAATCGGAGATCTATGGGGTAGTCTATCTTCCACCATAGATCTTCTCATACTACACATTCGCGCTAATAAATTCATTCATCACAATACACAAAACCAACTATTTGTCAAGTACTTTTGTACAAGTAAATAGTTCGGTTTTCTCCAAAAAAACGGAACAGGGAACCCACATATTCGTTGCCGTGCTCAAGTACAATTCTTATATGAGGAGGCCTACATGCTTTCTGTACGGAACCAAGGAAATATATTCGTCAATTATGTGGGAAACATCGAGAAACTTTTCTCTTGACCCTTTACACATAATCTATCTAATCTAATTTGAGATCTATGCGTTAGTCTATCTTCCACCATAGATCTTCTCACACTGCACATTCGCGCTAATAAATTCATTCATCACAATACACAAAACCAACTATTTGTCAAGTACTTTTATACAAGTAAATAGTTCGGTTTTCTCCAAAAAACGGAACAGGGAACCCAAATATTCGTTGCCGTGCTCAAGTACAATTCTCATATGAGGAGGGCTGCATGCTTTCTGTATGGAAGCAAGGAAATATATTTGTCACTTAAGTGGGAAACATCGACGGAAATTTTCTCATTTACGTATAATCTAGCTAATTTAATTGGAGATCTACGGAGTAGTCCATTTTCCGCCATAGATCTTCTCACATTCGCGCTAACAAACAGAGTCAATCTCAAACGTGTTATATCAAAAATTTATCGAGTGGCCTATTCGCTCTCTAAATGTAAAGATTAATTATAGATTTCTGAATAAATGACCCTCGGATTGGAAGAAATAATCGGGGAAAGTTTCCGGCTTTTCTCAGCCTTTCATCGTCCGATTCTGAAGATAGAAAGACATTGAGTGGAACGTAACAATCCTTTGTTGGTCCCGTTCAATTCAACATTATTCCTCATTTTTGGGACCGTTTCAAAATATTCTACCTGGAAAACCAACGGATTTTTCAATTGTTGAATAATCTCGATTTGTCCGGATCGCGGCTCAATACTGGAATCAACATAACACACACTTGTTATGTAGAAAGGCGGGCTCTTATGTAAAAACCCTTAGAACGCATTAATACCGATATTTCTTAACCAACGAAAACATTCAATTAAACGTTACTTTGCATTTTAGAAACCTACATACCCTAAAAGTTTCTAACAATAAACACTTGGACCAATCTCAACATACCCTCTTGCAAACGTACAAAACTTTGGCTGAAATAATTCCAACTAGTGTTATAAAATAGTGTTTCTAGTATCAATCGATGATTGGCAAATGAGGTATTTTATAAAATTAAACGGCTGACATAACACCACTTTATACAATCCAGGCTCCAGTTTAAATAGACACAGGCTGTTAATCAACATTAAATTGCCCCAAAGTATTATTAAAAACAGTGAAATTAATATAATTATATAAAAAAAGAGAAATCGGTTACTTTCCATTCTCTTGAAAACACGCCAATACAGCCGAAAAACAAAATTATCAGCTCATTAATAATTTTGATTTAATTAATTATTTTTTAAGCACAGCGTGCAATTTTTGAAACAAATTATTTGGTCAATTTGACACGCTGAAAAGGGTTGAGCTGGTTTTTATTTGTCAGGTTCGATCAAGACCTCGTACTTTTTCAATGTTTATCTTTTCTCAATCTTCTCTCTTCCTCAAAGAAAATGTAAAACCCTATTTTATATACACTAAGAAAGATGTATGCTTTACCACTAGTAATAAATGATATGTTGGTCGCCCCTTTTCATGTATATGTAGATTTTTCCTCAAATAGCTATTTTTTAATCAACTCTTTTTTTCTGTCAAATTAACCCTTTTCGCGTAAAAATTAATCCTGTTTCCGAAAACAAATTTAAGCACTATTTATTTTCAAATATACCCTTTTTGGATCACATTAACCATTTTTAATTTCAAATTAACCATTCTCCCGTTACTTTAACTTATTTAACTTTCAATTAATACTTAATCATTTCAATTTATTATATATTATGCAATATAATCGTGTAGTGATTTTTACTCTTACCAAGTAAAAATCATATACTTGAAAGCAAATTTAACCACTATTTATTTTCAAATATACTCTTTTTCGCATCAAATTAACCATTTTTAATTTTAAATTAAGACTTGTTAATTTCAAATTAACCTTTTTCCCCGTTACTTTAACTTCTTTAACTTTGAATTAATACTTACTCATTTCAATTTATTATATATTATCAAATATAATCTTGTAGTACTCTTACTAAGTAAAATTTATATACTTGAAAACAAATTTAACCACTATTTATTTTCAAATATACCCTTTTTACAACAAATTAACGATTTTTAATTTTTCAAATTACATTTAATTACAAATTAACCCTTTTTCCTGTTAATTTAACTTCTTTAATTTTGAATTAATACTTAACCATCTCAATTTATTAGATATTATCAAATATAATCATGTAGTACTCTTACTAAGTAAAATTCATATACTTGAAAACAAATTTAACCACTATTTATTTTCAAATATACCCTTTTTACAACAAATTAACGATTTTTAATTTTTCAAATCAACCCCTTTTCCCGTTAATTTAACTTCTTTAACGTTGAATTAATGTTTACTCATTTCAATTTATTATATATTACGAAATATAGTCATGTAGTACGATGAGCGAGTAAAAGTCATATACTTGAAAACTAATTTAACCACTATTTATTTTCAAATAAACCCTTCTTCTCATCAATTTAACCATTTTAATTTTAAATTAATACTCGTTAATTTCAAATTAACCTTTTTCCCCGTTACTTTAACTTCTTTAACTTTGAATTAATACTTAATCATTTCAATTTGTTAGATATTATCAAATATAATCATATAGTACTCTTACTAAGTAAAATTCATACAATTCCGTAATTTCGTGGTCCGCTTGACCAATTAATATATTACAATTAATTAAGGTTTTTAGTTGAGATAAAAAATTCAAGGAGGGAAAACTCAAAAGGTGGGGTTGAGATAGGAAGTTGATGTTGATGATTAATCTTTATGTAATAGTTATGGTTGAGATAAAAAAATCAGTGTCGTGTGCGGGATTCGAACCCAATCGTGACTTCGATCCACTCGGACACCAACTTCCCATCTCAACCTTACCTTTCGAATTTTCCCTCCTTTTTGCCATTTTTGATTGGGAAATTGGTTCCGAGTGGATCGAGGTCACGATAGCTCAAGTGGTAGAGCAGTGGCGTATCTAGCCGAAGATCGTGGGTTCGAATCCCGCACGAGCCATTGACTTTTTTGTCCCAACTAAAAACCTTAATTAATTGTAAAATTCATATACTTGAAAACAAATTTAACCACTATTTATTGTCAAATATACCCTTTTCACAACAAATTAACCATTTTTAATTTTTCAAATTAATACGTGTTAATTAGAAATTAACCCTTTTCCCGTTAATTTAACTTCTTTAACTTTGAATTAATACTTACTCGTTTCATTTATTATATATTATGAAACATAGTCATGTAGTACGATGAGCGAGTAAAATTCATATACTTGAAAGCAAATTAACCACTATTTATTTTCAGATATACCCTTTTCGCAACAAATTAACCATTTTAAATTTTAAATTAATACTTGTTCATTACAAATTCACCCTTTTTTCACGTTAATTTAACTTGTATAACCTTAACATTATACTTACTCATTTCAATTTATTGTATATTATGAAATATAAACATGTAGTATGATGAGCAAGTAAAATTTAAATTAATTAAATATTACATGCTTATATTTCATATCATGTCCTAAGTGTTTTTTTAACGTTTTAAAGAATTAATAATATTTAGATAAGAGAAGATAAAAATGGATAATTTGAAATTAAAAAGGGTTAATAAAAACTCGCCACGATTATATCGAGAAAAAAAGCTGGATTCAGTCTTTAATAAAATATACGGGTCCTGGAATATATCTGTACGTTTTTAAATGCTCAATTATTTGTCCTTTATTTAAAATAATAGTTTCGAGGAAGTAAGTAACAGCAGGTCATTTTCTTTCGGATATTGGCAAATTATTTACAAGACTTCTAATGAGTCTATCAACTGGGCGGATGAGAACAACATGACAGAGGAACATCAGGCAGGATTTAAGCCTGCTCCACTCTCGATATAATATATAACCATTATATTTCGTGGTCCGATTGACTAAATAACTTCTTTCAATTGATTATTCTTTATGTGAGGTATTGGTTGACAAATGGAAAAAAAGAGGGAAAATTCGTAGGGTAGGTTGAAATGGGAAGTTGGTGTCCGAGTGGATCGATGTAACGATAGCTCAAGTGGTTGGAGCAGCGGCGTATTTAGCCGAACGTTGTGGGTTCGAATCCCGCTTGTGACACTAGCTTTTTCATTTCAACCAACACCTGAAAGAAGTTATTTGGTCAATCGGACCACGAAATATAATGGATTTAGTAAGTAAAACGAAGTGTACCTTCACTAAATTTCTCCGTGACCATTTCATTTGCGCAGAGAATCAAATATATTACACGACATTTGAAAAATGTCAAAAAGGTGCGAAAATTAATAAAAAGGTGAGGTTGAGATGGGAAATTGGTGTCCGAGTGGATCGAAGTCACGATAACTCAAGTGATAGAGCAGCGGCGTATTTAGCCGAAGGTCGTGGGTTCGAAGCCCGCTCGTGACGCTAACTTTTTCATTTCAACCAATACCTTACATTAATTAATTGAAATAATATTTACCATTAAACTAACATATGACATTAACTATATATAACATTAACATTAATTTAGATTGAGTAGGAAGAAGGTAAAATATTTTATTGATTAATCTCTCGTCCTTCAAAGAACGTTTAAGATTAAAGATATTCAAAATCCCCTAGATACACTTACTCAATGAGTATTTTTCAAATGTTAATCGTGAAGGATTGTGAAAAAATTAAAGGTTGACCGGTCCAGTGTTATTAAGGGGGATCTGACTTAAACCAGATCTTCGCTTCTTCCCTTTATGTCGGCGCTAAACTGACTAAAAAGAAGACTCAGGCACGTCTCTCGAGAGTTCTTCTTTTTCACTTTTCTTCCTATCCCAGTTATTTATAATGTTTGACCTTTCTATACACGTAGGCCTTGGTTGCCACCGAGTAGTTCGGAAATACCGGAGTATTTTTGTTTTTTATTAAAACACATTTTGCAACGAGAAACGTGCAAAGGTCGAAATCTCATCCATTCAGACAGGACAATTAGTCTCTTGTTTTATCATAATCGACATAATTTGAAACCGTCTAAACGCCGTTTTTCATGTAATCGTTGGCGATGATTTGAAATGAAACTACTTTGATTCAAAGGCATTTCATAAGTGACAAACTGAAAGTAAATTTATGTAACATTTCGACATTTTATGACGGTTATTAGAACAATTAAAAGACAACTATCTGCCCTCTCTTGTTTTGTAATTTTTTTCCTTTTCCCCCCACGGTTTATCCTACTGATTGCAGTCAATTATTTTTCGTGTATTTCACCTTGCCCAACTTCAAAATCATCTTTTTTTGTAACTTCAAATAAACTTTTTTATAATGTCAAATTAACCTTATTTTACTTCAAATTAGCCCTTTTCTAATTCAAATTTACACTTTTTTTAACTTCAAATTAACCCTTTTCCTTAAATTAATGGTATTTATTTCAAATTAACTTTTTTGTAACGTCAAATTAACTTTTCTAATTTCAAATTTACCGTCTTTAACTTCAAATTAACGGTTTCTATTTCATATTAACCTTTTTTTATTTCATGTTAACTCTTTTGTAACATCAAATTAACCTTTCAATTTCCAATTTACCGCCTTTAACTTCAAATTAAACTTTCCAATTTCAAATTGTACTTAGTAAGTTGAAATTATCCTTTATTATTTGAAATTGACACTTTTTTAACCTCAAATTAACGTTTTTTATTTCAAATTAACCTTTCTCATTTCAAATTTATTGTTTTTAATTTCAAATTACTCTTTTTTTCGATTTCAAATTAACCCTTTTGTAACACCGAATTAATTTTTTTAATTTCAAATGTACCGTTTTTAACTTCAATTAACCTTTTCAATTTCAAATTAAGCTTTATTATTTCAAATTAACCCTTTCATTAATACAACATAACCCTTGGAGATGGTATGAAATATAGTACGTAAAGTTATATAATCCCAGATTTGAAAATTAATTAAAATTAAAAACTATTTTATATTAATCCATATATGTTTAGCGGTCATAATTGACCATGTTTATTATTTCAATTAATTATTCTTTTTATCTAAGGCCTTTGCTGAGATAAAAAAGTTAGTGTTAAGAGCGTGATTCGAGCCCACGACCTTCGGTTATTATTTCATATATTTTTGTTTTCTTCAAAAATTAAACCAAATTAACCAAATTATAACTTAAAATTAACCCTTTTAATTTTGAATTAACCCTTTTTTAATTAAAAATAAGTCTTTTTAATTTCAAATTAACATTTTTTCATTCAAATTATCCGTTTTTAATTTCAAATTTTTCCTTTCATTAAAACAACATGTAAATCTCGGACATTGTGTAGTAAGTAATAATCCTCCACTTGATTAAAAAATATACGTAAAATATTTATGTACTTAAAAATTTGGAGATAATCAATTGCAATTGAAATTAAAACTTATTGTATACATTTATGGATTGTGAAGAAATTGTTGAATCGTGATATACAAGAACAATTAATTACATCAAATTAGCCATTTATAACTTCAAATTAACCCTTTTTCCATAAAAATAGAACTTTTTAATTTCAAATGAACATTTTTTTTCATTCAGATTATCGGTTTTTAATTTCAAATTATCTCATTCATTAAAAAAACATAAATTTCGGAGATCATATGGAAGGGCTTACTGTAAAGTAATATTCCTGCAATTGATTAAAAAATAAATGTAAAATATTTATGTAGTTAAAAACCTCGAGATAATCAATTACAATTAAAATTGAAATTTATTCTACACATATACATTGCATTACATGGCTTGTTAAGAAATAGTTGAACCGTGATATACAAGGACAATTAATGACATCAAATTAACGCTTTTTAATTTCAAAAAAACTTCTTATAATTTCAAATTAACCGTTTTTATTACGAATTAATCGTTTTCCATTAGCCAACATTTTCCATTTCTTTCGGATTACACAATGAAAATATCTGTAAGATTAAGATTTAAATTCAACACATTGCTCTCTTTGCTTTAATTATTGTTCTAACTTCCTAGAACGGCCGTTAACATTGTAATTCCGCATGGGGTTGTGAAAACTCCCATTTATGCATCTTAATTTTCCTTTTGGCATCTGAATGAATGAACATTTTTAAAGCAGAATTTCGCAGATTTTTTTCAACGTTCTGATGAGACACTTTTTTTCTCTTAATATAATGGCTTCCATACAAGAGTGATATTTTAGTTGTGCTTGGTGTTCTAGCAGCCAGTGTTGCTCTCCCATCTTTTCTCGATAGTTAATGGTTGATTATAGGTGGACCTCCAATCAGTGGCTTGAAGTAGATATGGATCAAGCTATCATCACGGGTTGGGGTGTGAAGATAATTTTTGGAATTTTTGATCGGGATTGTTTTTTTTTTAACGAATGTCATTTGAAAACTGTTTCGATGAATGGTGTTGGCAACGTAGTAGACAGTATTGACTGTGATTTTAAGGAGTTTGTATTGGAAGGACTGTATTCTTAAGGTATTTTGTTGGTTCTGCAATTACCCCATGGCTGGACGTTGACTATGTCGTAGGCAAAGGAAGCAAGGATATTGAAGGCTGTAGGCGGTATATCTGACATATAATGGAAAAACCGTATTGATCCGAGTACACTACCCTGTGAGACTCCCTCTATCAGTAAGCAGTACTCAGAGTAGTCCGATCCTTGACGAACTCAAAAGAAACTTCCGCTAAGTAAATGCGAAGGTATAAAGTATTTGGAAGGAGACATTTTAGTTTTTAAAGTAGACCCCTCTTATCACACACGGGCGAACGCCGTTCTAAAACATGAGGTAACTGCTAAATTGGAATGAGTGAGTGAGACAGAAAATGAGAGTGAGAGAGAGAGAGAGTTAGATGGAGTGAGAGAAAGTAAGTGAGTGAGAGAGAAAAAGTGTGTGAACGAATGAGTGACTGTGTGAGAGGGAGAGTGAGAGAGAAAGAAAGAGTGAACGAGTGAGAAAGAGAAAGCGTGAGTAAGACTGGGTGAGTGAGGGGGGGGAAACGTGAGTGGGGGAGAAAACGTGAGTGAGTGAATGACTTAGTGAGAGAGTTAGAGAGAAAAAGAGATTGAGTGAGTGAGTGAATGAAAGAGTGAGCGAGTGAGAGAGGTAGAGTCAGTGAGAAAGAGAGTTAATAATGAATGAAAGAGGAAAAACGAGGGAGTGAGTGAATGAGAAAGAGAAAAAGTGAATTAGTGGTAGTGAGTGAGAATTTGGAGCGTTGAAAGATGCTTTTTCAAACATCCCACGCATTGATCTTGTACGTTGACTGCCAGTGGGTTACTAAAGTTTCTTACAGGCGTCACCAATACTTCGACAATGCTTCTGCCTTCCAAATGGCAGCCAATGAACTTGTAGCACCCTCTAACCAGTGGATCAACCGGCTTTGATCGGGCTCAACGTGTTCTCATCATTAATGGAGCAAGATGCCACTACATGACACCGGCCAGTAAACATGTTTTGTAGAACTTGATTCAGAAATGGAATCGAAATGGCCGCATTCTCATCATTAACCGGCACTGTATTTCCAACAAAATTGACTTTGACCTTGTTTTTGGTATTTTACAATTTAGAAAAGTACATGTTCCATATCATTACTTGTTGCTTGAAGTTGCCATGGCGTCTTAAGAACTCTGAGAGCCAAAAGTTGGATTTTATCCACAAGTATTACTCTCTTTTATTGATGGAAAAACCTCATACGTAGAATACGTACCTTTTGTACAATTGACCCATCTACTTGTCGAGAATTTTCCTGATGGTTTTGGCTTTGAAGAGATCAGTTAATATGGAGTCGATGTAAGTGGAGCTTTGGCTTTAACTTGGACGTTGATACTATCCAGTTCACTTTGGTTATCCTTAGCAGACTTTTATAAACTGATTGGAAACCTTGAGAGTAAACTGAAACAAAACCTGTGGGAAATTTCGTTCTTTTCTTTTCTCTTTACAATTAGTTGTGAATTCTAAGTGGCGAGGTGTGTCTGTCGAACCGTCGAATTTTGCACCGGTTGAAGGTTCGAAGTGAAACGGTACAAACTCGGCGAAACGGTAGACGAAAGTGTGTGAGTCGGATGCGTGAAAGTCAACTGCCGGTGGCTGAATCTCGGAGTCTCACTCGACGCAGAACCAGGAGGCGGAACGCGGAGATTTTTCATCAAAACCTCCTCGTAATTCGTTTTCTTTTCGTTTTTTCTCATTAACAGATGTTTCGCATTGCGTCTTGTAATGTTTTTCCCTCAAACGGCCGTTCCCATGTTGAATTCTGCAAGCAGAAACAGAAGGAAAATTAAGTAGAAAATGTAAGAAATGACACGTTTCGCTTCCACAACTTGTTCCATTTTCTTACTAACAAACATATTGTTTTAGTTTTTTCTCTTTGACAGTGGCATATTTACTTTTCAATAATAAAATTTTCACGTATAAGATCTACAGGCGTGGGATCACCGACTTTTTACCGATCCATGGAAAAATTCGATAGTTCAACAGGCTCTTCGCGTTGTAGATGGCATTACTGCCTAGAGCTAAAGCAGTATAGCCCTGGTGTATTCCGGTATACAGCTCAAGCTGTTGAACCCGGTATGGCACCTGGGACTACTCAGTAAGTGCCGTTTGACTTCTACTCCGCTACCTATTACCACAATTTTAAATTGTTTCTCTCCAAACGATAGTTTCATGTCACCCAAAGAACCTTTTATTTATATATTTATCCTGTCCTAGCATCCTACAGGAGAGTAAACATTCCCCTAAAATCAAAAAACAATAGTTAACGGTCCTATATATGTTTCCAACATTATAATCCGCACCATCCATAGGAAACGGCCACGAACTTATTTCGGATATTGCCAGGAGGAAGAAGGAAAGCAGAACAGCTACATGTCCGTTGTTGGTACTAACTCCTATGCAGGCTATCCCACTCCTAGGAGGAGGGCAAAAAACGGAGCTTTTAGCAAAGCTTTTAGGCCTGACAAAAAGCCTTAAGTGGCTTGAAGTAGATATGGATCAAGCTATCATCACGGGTTGGGGTGTGAAGATAATTTTTGGAATTTTTGATCGGGATTGTTTTTTTTTTAACGAATGTCATTTGAAGAGTATTTCGATGAATGGTGTTGGCAACGTAGTAGACAGTATTGACTGTGATTTTAAGGAGTTTGTATTGGAAGGACTGTATTCTTAAGGTATTTTGTTGGTTCTGCAATTACCCCATGGCTGGACGTTGACTATGTCGTAGGCAAAGGAAGCAAGGATATTGAAGGCTGTAGGCGGTATATCTGACATATAATGGAAAAACCGTATTGATCCGAGTACACTACCCTGTGAGACTCCCTCTATCAGTAAGCAGTACTCAGAGTAGTCCGATCCTTGACGAACTCAAAAGAAACTTCCGCTAAGTAAATGCGAAGGTATAAAGTATTTGGAAGGAGACATTTTAGTTTTTAAAGTAGACCCCTCTTATCACACACGGGCGAACGCCGTTCTAAAACATGAGGTAACTGCTAAATTGGAATGAGTGAGTGAGACAGAAAATGAGAGTGAGAGAGAGAGAGAGTTAGATGGAGTGAGAGAAAGTAAGTGAGTGAGAGAGAAAAAGTGTGTGAACGAATGAGTGACTGTGTGAGAGGGAGAGTGAGAGAGAAAGAAAGAGTGAACGAGTGAGAAAGAGAAAGCGTGAGTAAGACTGGGTGAGTGAGGGGGGGGAATTGAGTGAATTTGAGGCTGAGAGAAAACGTGAGTGAGTGAATGACTTAGTGAGAGAGTTAGAGAGAAAAAGAGATTGAGTGAGTGAGTGAATGAAAGAGTGAAAGAGTGAGCGAGTGAGAGAGACATGAATTGGAGATCATTTATTTTGCCCGATGGCTGGATACTGACTAGCCCAGCTATGTCGTAGTTGAAGGAACCAAGGAGAGAGGAGAATTTAGTCGGGATCTTTAGTAGACGGTAGAAATATAAGTACATTAAATTCTTCTACATTTGCATATTAAATTACATATGAAAATAAAGAAGTTTTCTTCTAATTTGACAATTTATTAAAAATATGAAATTGATTCATATCTAAAATACAACATAAACAATAATTACAGCTAAAATTGTAAGTTTAAAATTACACATAAAAACAAATTATTCATTTTTAAATATAAAATATTTATTTTATAGACTGAAAATTTGAGATTTTAAGAAAATTTCTAATTAATAGATGATTCATTTGTTTTAATATTTAATTTTATATCACTTTATAAGTGCTTTATTTTAAATTTCTAAATAAAATAAGAATGCTTTAGTTTCATACTAAATTGTATATCATTTTCAATTTTAATTGTAATTAATTGTATGTTCTTTTAAGAGCCCAATTAATTTTTATTATAAAAAATTCATTTTAATTTACATTTCATATTACCTTGATTTGCTGTTAAATGACCGTAAATTTGAAATAAAAAAGTTTGTTTGAAATTAAAAACTGTTATTTTGATGTAATTGCTTATCACTGTATGTACATGCATAAACATTTCCCCCATAAATTTAACACATTTCTTGACCACAAGGTAATGTAGGAAATAATTTGTAATTTTAATTATAATAAATTTTCTCATGGATTTTAAGTGTCAAATTACTTTATATTGCAATTCTTTTTTCAAGTGACGGAGTATTATTTTACTTGCTTATAAGTTTGTTTTTTTAACAGTTAAAAAAAGGTTTAATGGAAATTTAATAAATATTAAGAGAAAAAGGGTTACTTTGCATTGAACAAGTATTAATTTAAGGTTAAAATGGACTAATTCGAGATTAAGAACGGCACCCCTAAGAAAATATTGTAGTCCTTCCAATCCAAAATCCTCAAAAGCACGGTCAACAATTTCTAGTACGTTTGCAACACATCACAATGACCTTGTTATGCAGTCAAAAAATTAATCCACAATTAATTTTCCAGATTTCATAAAAATACTTTCCTCACACACCAAGTCAAAAGCCTGATCTATGTCCAGCATAACCCACCTCTACAACCACTTCAAAACTGCCTACTCGTATCTAATCTACACCTTAGTTTTTAATAATTCAAACAGTTAATACCGAGTTAAAAAGTCATAATTTCATGTTAAAAACGGTTAAAACTAAATAGGGTTATTTTGCTTTAAAAAAAGTTAAAAAAGATGAAATTGAAACTAAAAAACGGTTAATTTAATGCGAAAATGTTAATTTAAAGTTAAAAAGAATTAAATTGTTGCAAAAAAGTGTTAATTTGAAATTAAAATAGTTAATTTAAATTATTTTAAATAGTTTAGATATGTCTTTGATTAAGAGCCGAAAAATTATTTAAAATAAAAAAATCTCAAATTAAAACGCTTTTCAAGCTTTAAAGATTAAAAAACGGCTTAATTTGATGAAAAGAAGATTAATTTGGATATAAAAACAGTTAAATTGGTGCAAAAAAATGCTAAATCGAATGTTAAACGTGTTAATTGGAATTATAAATGATTTATTTTCATATGTCTTTTCTATAAGAGCCCAATTATTTGAAATTACAATAATCTTAAATTTAAAAGTTTTTAATGTTAAAAAGAGAAGGCTAATTTGTAATTATAAAAGGTTAATTTGAAATTAAAAAGGGTCAATTTGATTGGTCAATTACAAAAAGGTTGAACCTAGAACAGCTTGATTTGATGTGAAAAAAAGATTCATTTGAAGTTAAAAAAAGTTAAATTGGTGCAAAAAAAATTTTACTTTGCATTTTAAACGTGTTAATTCGAATCATAGAGGATTTTCATATGTCTTTTCTGTAAGAGCCAAATTATTTGAAATTAAATTGATCTTAAATTAAAAAGGTTTTACTGTTAGAAAGAGAAGGCTAATTTGTAATTATAAAAGGTTAATTTGAAATTAAAAAGGGTCAATTTGAAGTTACAAAACGGTTGAATCTAAAACAGCCTGATTTGATCCGAAAAAAAGATTCATTTGAAGTTAAAAATAGTTAAATTGGTGCAAAAAAAATGTTACTTTGAATTTTAAACGTATTAATTCGAATCATAAAGGATTTTCATATGTCTTTTCTATAAGAGCACAATTATTTGTAATTAAATTGATCTTAAATTAAAAAGGTTTTAATGTTCGAAAGAGAAGGCTAATTTGTAATTATAAAAGGTTAATTTGAAATTAAAAAGGGTCAATTTGAAGTTGCAAAACGGTTGAATCTAAAACAGCTTGATTTGATCCGAAAAAAAAAAATTCATTTGAAGTTAAATTGGTGCAAGTTTTCTTGTGTTAACATGTAATTAAAACGTGTTAATTTGACGTTTGAAAATGTTAATTTGAACTTAATAAGGCTTAAGTTGACGGGAAATAGCTATATTTATAATTAAGAATGTAATGCGTCGAAACAAAAGTAAGTCTTGGGCTTTATGTCGATAAAATTAAGGGCTAATATCTTTTCTTGGGATTAGTTACGTCCATACAAATCGAACAGGCCAGATAGATAAATAAAAGTGTTTCCTGGTTTTTCTCGTCTTGCCAAGTGACACATATCGGACCTGGGGTTATGTAAAATATGCATTCTCGATCGTAGATGCAAATCGAATTTCCGACGGAAAACAAGGTGACATAACTCGAGTGAAACGGACTGTGATCACCCGGAGCCAGAGCAAACACCTCCATGTGTACATTTGGTTAAAGGGCTGGTGGGGCTGGATCCCCACCAAAAGGCAACTTTCTGAATTGATTGAGGTTAAGATGGCGGATATATAAAGCGAGCAGAGGTAACTTGCCAGGAGAGTATCTGGATAGTGCTGTGAAAGTGAAGGAAGAAAAGGTACAGAATCGTCCATAAGCCGACCCGCGTGACCAACGAGAAGTTTCCTCTAAGCTTAATTTCGCCGGTTTTCACACTATTGAATAAATACACTGCATATAAATTATATATATAAATATATAATATATTATAAATTATTATATATTTATATATAAAAGTGTATAAATTAAGTTGATTTTGAATTTTGATTCAACTCTAGCGAGTTTTGTGTCATTCCATAGGTTCCCTTCTTAAATAGAGGATTTTTTTAAATAATTTAAAGAATAATTTTAAGGAAGGAGCCGAGTTGATTGAATTTTTTACGTGTCTTTTCCAAACAAAAAACAAAAAAAAACGAAAATAGTTGACCTGAGGTTTTATGTTCCAGGATGAGGGTGACACTATTGCTATGTTTGATCGGGTTTTGTTGCGGGGCGGGGGTTGTCAATGGGCAAGTCCCGTTCGGGGGAGGAAGGCAAGTTGTTCAGAGGTACCAAGGAGGTCCACAAGTACCACAAGGGTTCAGGCCCTCCCCCCTCGACGACGACAGCCGCGAAGAGATCGACAGGAACACTGTACAGCCCACACACTCGCCCTACGTACAAAGGCCTCAGGTGAGATTTTTTTTCTAAAATACTGATTTTTTTTCATGTTCAAACCCTTTCGGACGTTTTGCCTGACCCACTGTAAAATTTAATTTAGGTATAGTGGGGAAACAATAGCAATGAAGTTAAACATTACAAGAGCAAACTTCAAAAACATTTTTTTTTCATTTAATTAACAATCAAACTTCACAAATTTTTATTTTTAAGAATTAGGATTAATTTAATAATTTATAATTGATTATTTATCCGAATCGACTCAATTTGCCAAAGTAATCATCACAAAGATACAAAATGTATCCGCGATTGTTTATACTTTGGAAAAAGTACCCATTGTATGAAATTCAAAAGCATAAAAATAATGAAATTGACAATTTTTTAAATAATATTTCATATTATATTCATTTCATCACTATTTGAATTCAATAAAAAATAATATTGCAGTTTGTTCAATGCAATTTTGTTTTTATTGTTATTAAACTGTATTCACCCCCTTCGAAACATAAAATATTAATTATTAATATACAATTTAATTTGTTAAAAGTTTTATTAAGATAGTAAACATAAATTATATTATTTTCGGAGTATAGAGATTTCTATGGAAAATGCTATGGGATTTTCTAAGGCCGCAAAATACACTGCTATTACGCTCATACATACATTCACATTATTTACACAGTCTACACGAAAGAATGGGCATCCAGACTGAACAGAAAACTTAAGTTGCGAATAAAAAAAATTATTTAAAAATCGGATTAAAATTTTACAGGCTGTGTATATTTTTTGTCCTTCCTCCACAATCTTAAAATTACCGCTTTTTATTTCAATTTAACTTTTTTACTTCAAATAAACATAGTTTTACTTAGAATTAACTTTTTAAATTTAAAATTAACCGTTTCTAATTGCAAATTATTATTTTTTTATTGCAAATAACCCTTTTTACCTTCAATTGAACCCTTTTACAAACACCAAATTAACTTTTTAACAAAAAATTATTACAACTAATCCTTTTTAATTTCAATTTAACCCATGTTAACTTTAAATTAATCATTTTGAAAAAATTAACCCTTTTAAGGTAGTAAAGAAACGTAAGAGATATTTGACTTTTTAATATGAAATAACTGGGGGCTGAGAAAATATAAACTTTATGAAAATAAATTATTCTTTTTTTTTCATAATGGTTAAAAAATGTCGTTACGTTACTGAAAATGAATAAGAATTTATTTTTATATTTAATTTTATATAATTCTTAATTTCAATTGTAGTTAATTTTTGTACGGTCGTCTAATGCCCAATTATATATTTTTTCTGACAAATTAACTCCTTTTAATATAAACAACTCTTTTTCAGACCAAATTAACTATTTTTAACATTTTAACCAGTACAATTAGTTAAGGCTTTTAGTTGAGATAAAAAGTCAATGGCACGAGCGGGATTCGAACCCACGATCTTCGGCTAGATACGCCGCTGTTCTACCACTTGAGCTATCATGACTTCGATCTACTCGGACACCAACTTCCCATTTCAACCTACAACCGTTCGAATTTTCCCTCTATTTTGCCATTTTTCCACTAGTACTTTAAACTAGTATATTTTTTTTACGTATAAAACTATTTGCATTTGAAAACCCATATAAAAATTAACTACAATTAAAATTTAAAATTATGTAAAATTAAATATAAAATAATCAATTCTTCTTTTATATAATGGTTAAAAAATGTCGTAACTTTACTGAAATATATAAATATATTTCAAATTAGCATAACAAACATTTCTTTTTACACAAATTATAAATGATGGGGTGAGTGTGGAGTTCAATCCTTTTTAAAAAGATGGTTCCTACTCTACTTTACTCCTACCTCTACTTCCTACTCTACTACTTTTTATATTTAATTTTATGTTTTTATAATATGAATTTCAATTATTTTCGTATGTTCTTCTACGAACCTTATTATTTTCTATCCAATTTTTTTTATTGTACGTGCTTAGATTTTATTCCCTTTCCTAACTTTTTTTGGTTTTAAAGAACGCGTTAGTATGAAATTGAAAGAGTAATTTTAAGTTAACAATATTTTATTTCTACTTATATAGGTATAATTTGAAATTAAAAAGGGCTAATTTGAAGTTAAAAACGGTAAATTTAAAATTATAAAGGGATAATTTGATGCGAGAAACGTTACATAAAAATTATATTAAAGATCAAAAACTCCGAACATAGAGTAAAAATGAAATAATTAGAAGGGCTTTAAGTTCATATAGCCTGAGGCTTGGGAATTCAAGTAATTACGATAAATGTCCAACTGCAAATAATGAAGTAGCCAAAGTAATATAGCACATTAATGGATTGTATCCAATAATTCATTAACTTGTCATATGTAATTAAACAAAATAAATAAATTATCAATCGATTTATAATTCGACGAGAGAACTGCAACCTTTGCAAACTTGGCCAATTTCAGTTGCATTCAATATATCGTATTTCTATAATAAAATTTAATACATTTCTTAATAATTATTACATTTAAAAAATAGGAATAAATCATAGTATACACAACGATTTACAGGTCTTTGTCATTAAGGATTCTCCACTTTCGGGGGCAAAACTGGAGTTTTGTAGAAACTTATCCTTTTTTCCTTCTCGTGTCACAGTATATTATGCCAAGACAGTAAAAGGGATAAGAAAAAGCATTATAGCAAAAATTGACTTTGTACCAAAAGGTTAAAAGTTGTATTTTCGGACTTATAACAGTTGATGATCAATACCTGATGATGGAGGACTTACATTTTAAGTACTATTTCATAACTTTCCCCAATAACATTTTAAAAAATAAATAAATAAGTACAGGTTAATTAAAAACACGAAGCCAATTTTAAAATTTTTTATTCACTTTTACACAACTTTCTCCTTCTGCTCAAGGTGCACCTTCCTTGCATTCGGCCGTGATAAGTGATTCTGTCAGGAGTAAAAAAAGGAAATTTATACAAATAATATAGACTTGCTGAAAGCTTATTCGTTCTAAAGCTTTTCCCCCTCAATAGGAAATATAAAGCGGAAAACCGCGTTCAACGTAATGAAATAGTTGTGAAATCGTAATCGGCGGAGAATGTAAGGTGGATCCGCTGCCAAACGGTTTATAGGAAGGATCGGGATTATGAAAAACCAGTTTCCATCCAGTGTTAACGTAACAGCCTGACCGGCTCGCTCTAAAGCCTGTCAGCTTTTCAGTTTCACAATTGAACTTTTATTGTCATTGTGCAACTTTTCAGCAGGTGCAGTACAGGCCTCAGGAGAACGTGCCGCGCGGCCGGCCCCAGGAGTATGGCCTCCAAGGAAAGTGGCCTCCAGGAAAAAAGAACCTCAAGGTGAGTTAATCCATTTATAATCCACGTATTATCAATTAGTTTAAGTTTTGGACGGTGAACTAGTGTTATCAGATGATATGGCCAGCGAGGATTCTTTTTTTGAGCGAAGCTTTTATCACTCTCTGAGGAGAGGTCAGGCCACTGTCTCTTCGGACGACGAGTTGTCGTTGATTCTGCTGAAATAGGATGGTTTGGTTCAACCCCATGGTCCTATTGGTCATATTGGTTTCACTGCTGAGTTGTCTAATAGCCTTTAATTCATGTTCGTGTGAGGTCAGTCGCTTGTTTAGATACATCCCAAGGAACTGTATTCAGATATGTATAGATACCTTTTTGTAGAAAGGTTGGTGAGAATTGTAGGGTGTTGTCAGTGATTGTCAACAGCTAGGTCATTTCAACTCCTAACTAATTTAATCGCTTAAATCTGTACACACTCAAACTCTCATTCATTTGTGAACACATTCACGCAAGTAGATTGGAGGAATAGTTTATATTCTTCTACCAACTTTAAACTTGCCGAATAACTGATCTAATAGAGGGCGATGGGGTACTAAATATAACCATATCATTCACGTTAATAAATACATTTACTCAAAGAGAACACAAAACGAGTACTTCTTGCGTAATAAAACAGCACCGTTAAGTCATAAAGGTAGCTAACCTTGTGGGAATCGTACTGTGGTAGATGGATGGTTATTCTACGATCTTTTTTATGTGTATTATCATATGAAACACTGCTGAAGAGGTCTTGGGTTTGCAGGTTATGGCAATATTATCCAAACAGGTGTTACGGTTAGTTTAAGAAAGTCTACGGTGTATAGTATGGGTCTTAAGATACATTCTTGTGGTACACCTGCAGAGAGCCATTTATTGAAAGTATCTTCCGATTAGGGTTTTGGAATCTGATAGATAAACGCATTCTTAAGTTTCGAGTTTTTATCCGAATTTGTTTATTTAGTGCGTCATTCCTTCAGCGTCAGCGCGTATAGTGAATATATATAAATCATACATGAACCCATTTTCAATTTCACTTTCGATTATATCGGTTTAGCTTTTAGTGTGCTTAAATTGATGTGGATCGATCACTTCTGGACAAGACGTAACCCGTTCAGCTGAAGCCGGTTGCATAACGGCCCCCTGAGGTGCATCAAACCCGGTCCGTTAAGTAATCCGGAAAGAAAAAATCAATTTGTTAAAATACCGGCGAGTTTGTTCACAAAATCGAAACTTCTCGCGAAAGGAAACTCGGCGAGGTGACTGACCCCGTACTTAAGACTCGTCAAGTCCCAAGGGCCAATCTCTCAATCGAACTTTTCATGACTTTTGATCATTTTCATAAAATGTAAACAGAAGGATTTTTTTAGGTCTAATTCTAGGTGTGAAGCTTCTTCCGCTTATGAAACTCGAAGCGGCTCTCGAAGTGTTTACCTACAACCAGATCTAAAACCCTAACGGAAATATACTTTCTAATTAATGAGCCCACTTTATTGGCTGAAGAAGTACCCCAAGGATGTACCTTACGACCCATATCATACACAGTATACTCTAGAGGCGCTAGACACAGTAAACTTCTTCTAAAACACCCTACCAAGACTGGCAAACTCACTGCTGCAGTTAGAGAGCGTCAAACTCAAAGGTGTGATAGGACTAGTAACCGGTCACTGGTATGTGAGAAAACTGCACAACATGGGCATTTTCAGTTATGATCCCATTTGGAGATGATGCAATTGGAGGAAGAAACAGCCACCCAAATTATCTTCAAATGCGAAGCAACCGCTCAATGGAGACTTAACCTTGGATAGAAAGAAAAGTACTTCTTAGGAGAAGGAACAAGTCAATTGCGCTGAATTAGAGAACAAGGAAGGATAAGCCAGAAGGCTGCAGTGCCTGGGGGGGGAACCCTTACTTCCTAGTATCTATCATCATTATCATAAAGAGTATACACCGCACTTTCCGAAACTATTCTTACCAGCTAATTGGATGACACCGACTCTTTGCTCATATAAAGAAACTGCAAGTCAAAAACTCTTTGAGCAGTGTTTCAAACGGTGGAAAAAGAAAATAAACCAAAAAAGCATCGAAGAATGTCCATCCTACCTTGTGGTACGCTCTCCCACCAGCTAACTTGAACTATACATGTACAAGCGACGTGGACCCACGCGATTCAAAAGTCAAAAACAACTTACAACTTTTCTGGACAAACGATCAATATCAACATTAGGAGATCAATTGAGCATGGTCATCAAACTTTGAGGTTAAAACAAACTAACCAACCGCCAACTGTCCAATCCATCCAAACTAACTAACAAAAGACCATATTATCCAATGTGTTCTTTCTTAAAGTAGCTCAAAATCTTGTACAAGAAGTTTCACAAATTATCCTCTGACACAACTCCGATGTCAGAAACCTTTCATCCGGATCCTTCTATTCCGGATAAACTTCTCCGACGATTGAAACGTTCCTTCCTATTAGTATTAGCTAGTACTAGTCAGTTGAACAGATTTCCCCCAGTGTTATTACCCGTCATTACCAACTGAATATCAAAATCAAACACACGCAGGTATAAATAAACAAATAAAAAATATATAAATTTGTCATCTCGTTGTTTTATAAATTATACATAACTACAATAATTTGTTTCTGGGTTTAAAGAAATAACTCACATATAAAAATATATTCGGTCACATTGATAATTGATTTCTTCGGAAATTTTATGGAGCACTTGGATTCCAGTTTTACTTTCTCTGCGGTGACGGGTGTGGAACATAATATTCGCCATTAAAAACAAAAAGAGCCCAGCGACTTTTGAAAAAAAAAGGTGCAGTTTCACTTTCACTTAGTTGATAGGAATAATCGATTACCGATAACTCACCCTGTTTGAAATCTGGCTGTAATAAACGCTCAGCCCACGGCTAATTCTTTAAAAACTGAACAGTATGAATCACACTTTCAACACTCTGGGGTTACAAAAGATAATTTAAAAATCCTATATGTGATTAGCCAAGGAGTTATTGTGATTTAAAAATCAGCATCCGAAACGTTGGTAGTAATAAAACAAGCCGGAATTTCCTAAAAATTTGTGAATTATAAGACAGTTATATTCTGAGCTGATAGCTTTGATTTGGACCGGCTTAGGGCTAACGGTTTAACTTTGCCTGCGGAATACTCAAGGTTGCCTACTATGTCCCACCCTATTCGCTCTGTTCATTATTACCACAAGAATTGTCAAGACAGAGGTAATATTATTTAACCCGTACTGCAACACTTTTTCCAATGCGACCTAGGTTTATTGTGGACTCCCTCTGATTAAGTCCATACCATGCGTGCCCTTCTTTGACTCGTCAGCCTGTTTCCTTTTATCTCAAGATCTCAAGGTAACCTTGTGTTTCCCTAAGTCCATTCCCAGACTATTTTGGAACTAAAACACATTTATTTTATAACAGTCGGATTGTCCGAAAATTCATATTCTTCTTGCTCAAATCTTTTGCACAGAGTCTTCGCACTGTCACAGTCCTCAGGATTGCAAGGACCTCAGCTTGGAAGATAGTTCGATCCAGTTTACAGGGGTTTTGCTACGGTTTTAATTCAACCCATTTACCCCTAAACCTACTCGCTGTTCCATCTTGATCTGTTAGTGTGCCACGCTAGATACATTCCCGAAATTTGGGGATTGCCTTTCTTCCAAAACGAACAACCACTTGGAATGGTCAGTCAAAGTTAAATTTCATTTTGTCAGTTATTGCCATTGCCATCTCATTTATTTTAATTATCTCCTGATTTTGTTTAATAGTTTTTCCTTAGATCTAAATTTGTTTCTTAGTAGGCTTACGTTACCATTGTAAGACAAGTATACATCGTCTTTGATAGGTTAATAACTCTGGTTTTTGTAGAATTTGCAGTTTGTGTTTGGCCTTCACTAAACCTCGATATGTGGCTACGGTCTGACCATTGTGGTGTAACCACGGCCTTAGGTTGTATGCTGCCTATATGACTCCTCCCTTTGAGCCATTGGTTAAGGGCTGTACCTAGTACGTGGTTTATTTGGTGAAGGTTCATTTTTAGAATGGTTTTAAGTTTAGTTTCCTTCTTCTTCTGAAAGGTGTAAGTGATGTTTTCTTAGGGTTGGCATTTAAAACCTTCTAGACTAACTTTCTGCAATCTTTAGGGCCTTTACTAAGTCTTCTGCGTAATCGATGTCCTAAGTTCTGTTATTAAGTCATTTAATATTAGCAGAAATAGAAGTAGTGATAGTACTCTTCCTTGGGGGCAACCTTCGGTAGGTGCTGTTTATATAATCCGCTGGGCAAGTTCAGCGGTTTTTATCCGAATTTTTATTTTGAATATCCAGTTCTTTGCACTGTCATGTACGAGGAGTTGTCTAAAGTCGTTGTCAACCAAAAGAATGTTGATTTGTCAAAATTCTATGGGGAAATTCGAAAACATGCCAGCTAAAAATTATGTATTGTGCCTTGTTGCCTTGCCAACCATGTTCCTTCATGGTTGGCCTCCGGAAACCAGAAGAGCAAATAAACATTTCTTCAGCAATACAATAAAAAATGAAGATTGTCAATCTTGCCAAGTCGAAAATCATGAATGCACTTGACAAACGATTCAGAGGAAATAGTAAAAGAGCAGAATCAGTTCTGAAGAAACGTTTGGCAGCGGAATCTTCCTTGAGCCTTGATGAATCAAGTAAGATCATGGCGGTCATCCGAGTAAAAGCCGCGCTGGAGATAACACTGTTGACTCTTGAGAAAGCCGAAGCTGGAAAAACATACCAAAATTGCTGCCTGGACATAGCGGATTTACTTTTGATTTGGTTAATATTTTCTGTCTTGGAGGAGTTTATTTTATTTTAATTTAATATTCCTCTTAGGTAGTTTCATGTTTGAGATTATTTTTATTTATTTAACTTTTTAAGAAGAATTCATATAATGTGCCCTTCAGACAGCTAAAGCCTGTAAAAAGTTATGTTCACTGTTTAACAAACTTTCTTTCTTTCTTCTTCTTCAAATTACATAAAGCTACACGTACGGCCACCGCCCCTATGATATTGTTTAGCGCTATAGAATAAAATACCTGACCAATAAACGCGAAATCATATAACAACCAAATGTAGTAAACAACATTATCTAACAACTGCTAATAATATGACGCAACAGTTTACGATTGATGTATAGCCGTTCACTATTAACTTGATATTAATTCAGCCTAAAAAATAGTCAGAAAAGTAAAAATAGTATTCGTCTCTTTTCACAGGAAGAGGAATTAGAAGAAGAGGAGAAAGAAGAGCCTGATAGGTTGACGATGCTTCTCCCTCAATCGAAATTCAACTGCCAAGGGAAGAACACGGGCTACTACGCCGACGAGGGCCTGCAGTGCGAAGTCTTCCACTATTGCCAAGACAACGCTAGGCATTCCTGGATCTGCCCGGAAGGATTCTTGTTTCACCAGGTACACAAAAATCTTATGATATATTTAATATTAAAACCGAAAAGAAAGTCAGCATTATTATAGACATATGCTTTTCGTCGTTTCCTTTGTGTATGTTCAATTTTGCCTTTTACCTTAATACTTTCAGTGTAAGATACTTTGTCTCAAACAAATTTTTATATAAAACATCTCCCCGGTTATGCCTTTATCGCAGGAAAATCCTTCTGCCAATTTCCTCAATGTGCACTTGACTACTTTACCTAAAGATCTGAGAACCACGTAGATCACAACCATAAGGAAATTTACCTCAACTACAATGATCCAGAAACCCAATAAACTACTGAAAAACGTATCCTTCTTTTTTCTCTTGATGAGAAAAATCGTTATCTCCTTCATTAAAGACTCCTCCAGCTGTTTTACTCGACATTGTGTAACCATTCGATATGATGCTGGGTAAGTTCAAAGGCATGTTTGCAATAACCTACATCTACTACATCTTCAAACTACATTGCTCTAAAATTCTTATTCTGGGAAACGTACGGTTCTTCCAAGTCAGTCATCCATCCATTCCGAGCTGGAGTCCTTCAGGTAGAATCCTTAATCCCATCTTTAACTTAACATATACTGCTCACATCCTGTCCTAGTATTACCTTGCCGACCTTGCTTCTGGATAACGAACAGTTCTTCGGTTCTTCCAACTCACCCACAACCAACTTGTCCTAGTTGATTATGAACAACGTTCTGTTTTACCCACCCATCCATTCATCCTTTCCAAACTGGAGTCTCCCAAGGACTACTTTAGCCTTAGTAAAGGTACTCCTTTACTCTTTACACTGCTGATATCCTGTCTTAATCCTCTTGCAGACCTTTCTTCTGAGCAAATGTACGGTTCTTCCCACTCAGCCACCTAGTATCCAGGAGTATCCTTTGTCCTATCTTTTATTCAAAGGATACTGCTTATATCCTTAATCGTTTCAATACTTCCCTGTTCATATATGACGATACAGCAATATCCACTCCCAACTACCTTTTACATCTTCTTTAAATCCTATCTTGTCGACTGTTGTTTCTGGGCAACGTTAGGTTCTTATACTCACTCACCAAACTTTTCCCGGCTAGACTCCCCCATGGAAGTATCTTTGGTCCTATTCTTCACTCAATATATTCTGACACCCTTAACCATCCTAATACCTCCCCTTCACATTTGTAGACGATACTGAAATCCTGTCCGCTCTAAAATTACCGCCCTTGAGCGACGCTCAAAAAAATTGGGGGATAAACAACGCAAATGCCACTTCGTCCCACTGCAGCGAGCAATCCTTTTCTCTATAACATACTACTCAAACCGGCATGGACATCCAAAACTACCAAATCCTATAGATTCCAATCCTTCCAGTCCAAAACCCTCCGCAGTATCGAAAACGTTCCTTCCTATCTATCCAATATTACTCTTCACCATGAACTTACCCTCCCCAAGCTCATAATATCCCGCTATAGTAAAATGGTACTCAATGGTCATCACCCTTTAGTAACCAAGCTTTCATCAGCATCAGCCCGCTATCTCATTCTAAGTGATAACGTTTTTGTATTTCTTGAAGTTACATGGGTAGAAGGTCGATAAAACTTATACTTCTGTAGATATAAAATACTTATGCAACATTCCTCGTTTCAATTGTTTAAAAAAGGCTTGAGTTAGTGGAGCGATTGATTAGGCCAAAAGCATGACCGACAGGCGTGAATCTCGAGCTCGGTTTGATCCGTAAATACTCTGCTTCATTCCGTAGCTTGATTGTTCTACCGAGACGTACGTTATGAGTCTTTATTGTGTTGCTTTAAACTGCCGATTCCTGTTTGCTCATAAACTATCAACCCCTTTCTTAAAAACACTGAAAACATGAAACGAAAAAGTAATATAATTAAAAGTTCTGTCGAACAGTTCATTTCATTGAACCATCCTTCTGAAGTTAAGACCTACTAGTAGAAAATCACCTGGACATGAATAAATTAACTCCATTATACATCGAAACCTTCCTCAGAATTGCATATTTAACCACCCAAGCCATACTTACTCACTTTTTTAAGTTTTCAGCCATTCCCAAAGGTCACATACCTCACAGCCACATATCCACATACATCAGCTTACTTGCAGTGATTTCCAAAATCTTCAAAATACCCATATAATCACATAGGATCATTTTTTTAACCAATAACTTCCGTCCTCCATAATTGCAGATCCAACAATTATCAAAATCGTTGATACCATTTTCATTCCTCTAGAGAAGAAAGAGTTTGTGTGTATTCTTGGTTGTAACCCATGCTTTTGAAATTGTCTTGCATCTAATCCTTTATAAACTTGAACGCTTCTAACCCATCCCTTATAACCTTATCCTTGTATCTTATTTAGCTGACTTCTGCTTTAGAGTCATTCCTTCTCATTTATTCAGCTTCGGTCCAAATCATACAATCCAGCAAAGTTTCAAAGTTGAAACCATTTCCTCTTTTCTGAAGACAAAAGGGTCTGGAACCCAGTCGTCTTTTATAAACTTACCTTACTCGTGAATCTTATTTAGCTTACATCTGCTTGAGAGCGAGGTGCGGCGAGTACTCAGGTATAGGATCAATCCTTGACGTCCCACAAGGGAGATCCTTGGCCCCCACCTTTTATACTGCTGACTTATACATCCCAATAGCCATCATACCACCTAATCTTCCTCAAAACAATATTTTTAACCAAAATAATGCTATCCCATGATGACTCACCCTCTATTATGAAAGCATTCAGTCTCATTCTTAAAGGTCACAAACCTCCCAACCACATATCCTACAAACCCATCAACCTTCATTCTGCGTTGGCAAAAGTACTCAAAAGACTCCTTCATATTCGAACCCATTTCATGTTCCAAAATTTTCATATAATTTCCATAATTTTCTCACTGAGTCAGCTTCCGTCCAAATCATAAAGTTTCAGCAAGAATGCAGAGTCGCATTTCCTCTTTTCTAAAGCATTGTCTAGCATCCATTCATCTTTAATAAACTTGAAAGTTTCTAACCACCCTTATTACGGATCACTCCTCGGCGTCCCACAAGGAAGCATTCTTGGTCCCGTACTTTATACCGTGTATACTGCTAACTTATATAAGTTATATATTATTTCAATCTACGCGGATCTTGCAACCTCCAACATGGATTTATCTACTGGTACAAAAAGTGGAGGACAGTCATGGCTTGCCATCCATTTACATCAACAACAGCTAAGGCTTTTTCTCGAAGCATTACTTACACAGCAGACTGAAATGGAATCCTCAAACATATCTGACCTTAGTACAACAACTCAACAGAAAACTTGGGCCACTATGAAGGCTTTGACCGACAAAACCCAACTAATTGAATACAAGACATTACTGCGTACAATTTGGACTATTTTCCAGCGCATCCAATCCTTCTAATTAAAAGCCCTCAGACAAATTGTCAATGATCCTTACTACGTACTAACCTAAGAAAGACCTCAAGATCCCTTTTACTGAAGAACTGAACTAATCTTTTAAAAGTTCCACTCCAACCTTTCGATCCAACCGATAGGCTACATGAAAAGACACCTATACTGCAGATGGAATCCCTACACAAGACTTAAGAGACAGCTTAACAGAAGACATCTAGAACTGTCAAAATTGAACTAACTTGCGACCCTCTGGATAAATGGCGTAAAACTGTGGTGTTCCGCCAAGCCATCCAATGACTCCTGAGGTCCTCAAATAGTCAAAGCTCCTTACTACATCACTAACCTCATGACCACAACCTTTCTTTTGTCAAACTGAATTCTTAAGTCCCATATCATGCTTCGGCCAATTCTTGTCCTACTTCTCAAACCTCATCTCTCGTTATCCCTCATAGCGATTCCCAGCAACTTGTTTCCCCTGCGATGTCATAGTGTCAATGTTTTATAGGTGTAATAAAACCTCAGGAGGAATATATATTTAATTGCATTATTTTCTGATTTTAGGTACATCTTATATGCATGCCGCCGAGCCACGACAACATCTGCACCCAGTCGTCGCAGTACCATTTCGTCAACGATTTCCTCTACAAACCGTTGAACGCTGAAGAAGCGTTGACCAAGCCGAACGTGACGATCCGCTACTCAGACAGATACTACCCGGAAAACTTCTACGAAGATGATCACGGCGCACCGCAGCATGTCGTCCAGGCGACCCCCAGGCCGCAGCAATTGCAGCCGAGGCCGCAGCAGCATTTCCAACAGGGCAGACCGCAACAGCCGCAGCTCAGACAACCGAACCAGGTCTTCCACTCGCCCGAAGAGGTCAACATCCCGCTCCAGCACAGGAGGCCAATCCCTCAAAGTCAACCCCACAGGAATTACCAACAGTCAAGCGAGGAGTACGAATACTGAGAGCGTTGAATTTTTTTAAATTTTTTACTTTTTTCTTTTTCTAACGCCGATTGAAAAACCGGAGCGCCCTTGGGAACGAATCCTGCTATTTATTATTATTATTATTTTAATTAGAGACAGCACAGTATTTATTTTCAATTTATGAGAAAAACATACGTTTATGTTTCCTCGTCTGTTTCATAAACATCCAGTTAGTTGTACAATGTTGCTTATTTTAGTGTATAGACCAATTTTTTAAACATAACAAGAAGTGAGACTGTATCGTGTATTACTAAAATATAAAAAAATGTACTTATATTTGGAGATAGCAATGGATGCGCCTGTACAAAGCAGGCTTTTGCTCACAACGAACTGAGTACCTTCTTATTGTAATCAAGTATATCGTTACATGTACTCTTTTTTATAACTGTTATTCCTCATGAAAATTGTTATGATTTGTTGAGAAAAAAATATATTGTTATCTCTATATCCGATTGTTTTTATTTTTATATTGCATGACCTAGACCAGGACGGGAGTTAAAACCAAAGAAAGAGTCACTCAAGGCTAAATTTAATCCTCACACGTATACTAAGAGCAAGAAATCCTACAAAACCATACTATAACCAAAGACTTCATCGCAGCATCCCTAGAGCTTATCGTTCTGCCCTGGATTCTTTTTAGATATCTTCTATCGCGACACTAGGGTTTAATGCTGAAACTCTTTTCTATCTGATCGTTTCTTCTATGTTACCTTGACCCTAACCTTTCTGGTGTACCTCAAGGGAGCATCCTAGGTCCTTTATTATTCAGCATATACACGTCAGACTTCCTGTGACTCTAACACACTCATTCTTACCTTACCTGACGATACAAGAATCCTCTCTGCAAACGTCCATCCTGTTCGAACATTTCAATCACTCCAAGCCCACCGCCTTACCATAGAACCATAGTTGGGTAAATGGAGAATACAAACAAATTAAAACATCCCGTTATTTATTTATAATTACACTGTTATAACCAATTAAGAGAGGTGGATTGTAATAAAATATATGTACATAGAGCAAAAATTAAATAAGCTATACAAATGAAAGTAACATAAATAAAAAATTGCAATTGCAAAGTTGCAACTAATTGCATAAAAATGTACGTTAATTGAAACTATATTCGCCAAATAAATCAATTAAACTATGGATTAACCATTTTTAATTTCTTATTTTCATATTAACCCCTTTAAACTTTAGAGTAATCTTTTTTTTTACTTTCAAATCAATCTTTTTAATCAACCCTTTTTAATCTCAAAGAATGTTTTTAATATTAAATTAACTTTTCCCAAATTCAAATCAACCCTTTAAGCTACAAAGTAAGTTATCTTCTTTTTTTAATTTAAGATAAAAACCTTTTTAATTTCATAGCAATATTTTTTTCATTTCAAATCATTCCTTTCTAACTTCAAGGAAATATTTTTAATTTTATATCAACTCATTTTAACTTCAATTTATCATGTTTGTAATTTCAAATCAACGCTGTTGGACCTTTCAACTGCAAAAATAAACCCTTTGGACTTCGAAGAAAACTTTTTAATTTCAAATCATCTCTTCTTAACATCAAAGTAACCTTTTTTAACTTCAAATCAACCCTTTAAGCTACAAAGTAAGTTATCTTCTTTTTTTAATTTAAGATAAAAACCTTTTTAATTTCATAGCAATATTCTTTTCATTTCAAATCGTCTATTTCTGACCTCAAAGTAATCTTTTTAATTTCATATCATCTCTATTCAACTACAAATTAACTTTTTTATAATTTCAAATCAACGCTTTATAACTTCTATTTAACCCTTTTAACTTCAAAAGTAAACCTATTTAACTTCGAAGTAACCTTTTTAATTTGAACTCAACCGTTTTTAACTTCAGTAATCTTTCTTTTTAATTACCAATCAACCCTTTAAATTGCAAAGTAATCTTTTTTAATTTCTAATCAAACTTTATTCATTTCAAATTTCAAAGTTCATCACCTTCACCTTACCATATTTTGTGAGGTGAAAATTTCTCGCACTCTTTCAATATTCTTTAGGGTTTTATCTGTATCAATGGGATTTGGAGGTCTGTGTTGTGGTATTGTTACTATGTTTTATAGTAAGGTTAAATATAAAGTAGGAAGCTTGGACAATGGTTCCAAAGGTTCCGGTGTGACTTTACTCTTTGGAAGTTGGAAGGTTCGGTTAAAACGCACAGTTAGATTTCGTACGGATTGGTTGTAATGTAATGATTTGTAGATGAGTTCGTTTTGCAGTTAATGTTTCAATCTGTACTCAAGTATTTTGATTAGGTTATATCAGTTCTTTAGAGTGGATAGGTGGAATTCCAAGTAAGGCATTGGACCAGAGTTATAGCAGTTTGGAGGACAGGTGATTCGTCCACCGATACTACGAATAGGATTTGAAGATCTGGGCAAATGATTGGATACGAAGTCGGATGCTGGGCAATGGTTTGTTGGCTGAAGCGACTGGATTCTTTGGAGGTTGGACGCTTATTCGAACCCCACAGTTCAATTCAGTCCAGAATTTCGTGGTTGTAGTCATGTGTAGATGAGCTTGTATTGCAGTTAAAGTTTCAACCTATGGTCAAACTTTGAGTCGAGTATAGGAGTACCAACTTCCAAGTACGTCACAAATAGGTGGTGACATTTATTGCTTGGAGAGGATTGAGTTGTAGCCGACTGGAGGACAGGTGATCCTTCGGAGGATGAACTTATTTCTTGGGATCTTGTTTTGTCGAATCTGACCATTATTTCAAAGAGGGAAGATTCTCCTGGAGGTTTCTGAAGGCCACTGGGGTCTGGTTTTGCTGACATTTCGGCTATCGTCGAATATTCGAGGAGTACTCTATCCCGGAGAAACTCTTATCAGTTTGTGGATTCCAAATAAATCTTTTGTCGATTTCAAGTCTCAAACATGGTATTGGTTGCTGGAAAAGGGCTTAGTTGCAGTAGATTGGAGGACAGATTATAGGAGTAATGGTGAAGGTTATTTCCTGGAATCTGGTTTTGTCGATCCTGACCATTTTTCCAAAGAGGAGAGATGTTCCTGGAGGTTCCCAGTTAAAAATTCCTAACTCCGCGGGTTTAATCCAAATTCAATGTCATTACAACCGTTGGAAAGCTGAATTTATCTTCTTTTTGATTTTGATTTGATGAGGTTTGGTTTTATTTCATTATAATTAATAAAACAAAACAAACACGTTTATTGTTGATGAACACAATAAAACAAAACCCAAACGTTTTTATTTATCTCAAGTAATTTTTTCCAGAAACCATTTAGATCAGTATAGTCAGTCATTACCATTTTTGTGATCGAAAAAAATCTTCGGCACTTGAAAGTCGAAAACTTTGAGAAAGAATATATTTTTTAACCAAAAAATTTGCATACAGGGGTTTTTGGGGTGCGAAAATCTAATATGTAGTTTTTTCTCGCTAAATACAAAAAATTGAACCTATTTTATAAGTCACTCGGACACCAAGTAATTATGCATTGTATTGCAGTAAAATAAAAAAAAAATTCTTCACAAGATGACACTGCCAAATAAAGTCAAAAGTAAATTTTAAATAAAATTCAAATTGTTTTAAATGTTAATTTGTAATCTGTTATCTCTGACCAGTGGATTTTTTTATATACATAACAGAAATGCAAAAACTTGAATCCCCCAATTGCAGAATCAGCAATACTGGTTATTTTGTGTTTATTGATTTTTTGTTGATGTTAACAATCATATAACTTAGGAATGTGTGTATAACATTTCACCCGGTTCTGTAACTTGAATCCTTCTTTGGCAGAATCCTGTAACAGCCGGTTTCAATTGCGCAATCTTTCACAACATCTATAGACATCGCTTTCATAACGTGATTTTTCATTTGCTACTTTATAAACTGTCCCAATTCATCGTTTGTCGTTTCAAATGAAGTTTATTCGCAAATTTAGGTCGCGAGATTCCGGAGATAAGACGCGAGAGAAAAAGTGAAGAGAAAGAGCAAGCGAACGAGAAAGAGATACGGGGGAGAGAGGGAGTCAAATAGTGAATAAGAATTAGCCTTCCTCCGAGTCAGAGTCAGAGATAGAAAGAGTGAGAGAGAAAGAGAGAGACGGAGAGAAAGTTAGGAGTAACAGAGTGAGTGAGAATCAGAATCACAGTCAGTCAGAGAGCGAGAGAGAGGGGTCAGTTAGACAGTCAGAGATGGAGTCTAAGAGTGAGTGTGAATCAGAGCCTCAATCAAATTACGAGAGAGAGAGAGGTCAGAGAGCGAGAGAGAAGTAATCAGACAGTCATTGTTGGAGTCAGAGAGTGAGTGAGAATCAGAGTCTGAGTCAGAGAGAGGGGGAAGTCAGACAATCAAATTTTGTCAGAGAGAATCCTTTGGCAGAATCCTGTAAAAGCCGGCTTCAATTGCGCAATAATAATAATGCTTTTTTTATTATTTCTACTTTTTACAATTTTTACAATATTTCACTTTTTTAAATTAGTATGCTATTACGGCATGGAACGTGATTTTTCATTTTATATTTTATAAATTGTCCCCATGCATCTTGCTAAATGTTGTTTTAAGTCGTTTTAAATGAAATTTCTTCGCATATTTAGGCCATGAGATTTTGGAGATAAGACGCTAGAGAAAAAAGGAGAGAAACAGCAAGTGAACAAGAAAGAGAGAGATACTGGGGGGAGAGAGAGATAGAGCGAGAGAGAGAGAGAGAGAGAGAGAGAGAGAGAGAGAGAGAGAGAGAGAGATTTGTCAGGAGAGTTTATGGTTCTGAGTTCATCAATGCAGTTCTGAGTCTGGAGTTTGAGTTCAGTGGTTATGTAAGTTAACAGGGGACTCAGCCAGTCAGAGTTTCAGTAAGAGAGTGAGTGAGAATCAGTTTCTGAGTCTGAGTGAGATAGGAAAAGAGAGAGAGAGAGAGAGAGAGAGGGAGGGAGAGAGTCAGTAGTCAGAGAGTTACATTTGGAGTCAGAGAATGTGTGAGTGCGTCCAGGTTTAAAAACTACCTGCATTTGATCTAGCTGTTGAAGCCCCTGGGCCTAACTTTGGTGGCAGCACAGATAAGACCAAGGACTGGCCCCAGATCACGAAAGTGAAATGGGTGATAATAAACTGTTCATTTCCCTTATATACCAATTGGGTTGACTTTGTCATCCCTTCTCAACATATTCCTCATGAAAAGGCAGTAGAACGATAAACAATACTTAATATAAAGAAAAGACACTAATAAACTATACTCTGTTAAAAATAATTATTTAATGTTTTAATTACAGCAATGAAACTTACATATATTTTTTTTAAACAAGTAATCAACAAACAATAATGAATAGATTAAAGAAAGAAAGAAATATTTCAGTAAGGAATGCAGAACATAAGCAAATCAGTGTTTGACACTCATCTTCTCCCTTCAACTGAATCGGATACTAATGTTTGACCTCTTGAGTCGAACAGCCTGAAACAAAAACAGTTATGAGATGTTTAGTAGTTTTATACATCTTTATTTATCTTGTATTTTATTTAATCTTATTTTCATAAAATTCTTTATTTACACAAAACCTGCAATGGATTTAGGGGCTCTGTCCATCATCAGGCTGTTGTAAGTTGCCTCCCCCCCCTATTTTGTCCTCCGGGGGGGCACCTTTTTGTTACTGGTATTTGTAATTACTCTTATCAGTATAAAAAACAATAAACAATTATAAAAAATCATTATTCACAATAAACTCTTTGATCAGAAATGACCAAACCACAGGTTCACAGGCTCCAAGAGTAATCTCACAGTGAATTTTTTTTTCCATTGAAAATTTTGCAATAAACATATTGAAACATGTGAATTAGAATGCTCTCTGGATGGGATGATGGGAGATCTGAGGCATACTGCAAATTCATTTTTGATGCTTATGTCATATTTACATTTATTTTTTATTTATCAAGTATTCTAAAAAGTTAAAAGAGTTTTAAGGCATTTTTGCCTGTTAATTCAAAGGGGATGCAACCGGCAGAAATAAATGGAGTCAAAGCATGTTTTTTATCATAGAAGTGGGAAAAAATTGATGAGGTTAAAATAATTTATCTTCAGTATAATTAATATCAGCCTTCACTATTATAAGTCTTGTGAATTCCTCCTGTAGCCTGTTGAGTGATAAACCTGTAATTTGATCCTTACCTTGTCCTGCCTATCCTTGCTGGTTGGTACATCAGTGTGTCAGCATTTTGCCATCTTCAGTTTGTGTGATATCCATTGTAGACCAGCGCAACTGTCAGTTCCTAGTGACCCAAGATTCCAGTTCTTTAATGTGGTTCTTGTTTATTCCACAAATTAGGGCCTGTTTCTGCTGCCTCGCTGCTTGAAACTCATGACCTGGAACCCACCTCTGCTTTGATTGACTGACAGACAGCTTACTATATTTTATTTACTTTTTAATTAGAAAAAGCCTTGAAATAAAGTGTCCAGTCAGTTGATGGAAAAGATCATAAGGAATAATGCAAAATACCCCAGACAGCCTGGACCAAATTAGCACGAAACATCTCTGGACAACCTGCAATGCATCAATTAGTTGATGACAAATAATCACAAATTGGCCACATTTCATAAAGTAAAAGTGCTGTAAAATTACAGAAGTTTATTGCAGTGTAATTAATAAATCCAATTTGATTAGCATTTATTGATTCTTTCTATTGTGCTAAAGTCTTTGACTCTGGTACTTCCAACACTCAGTTTGGTTGATTCTCGAGGCTTGCTGGCAATTTATTGCAACCTATAAAAGCTAGAATTGATGGTGGACTGGAAGTGGTAGGCTCCATTCTGTACATGTGTGTGTATATATATGTAGGCACATGTGCTGATTTGAGCTTACATAACTCAAAACCAAATGAATACATATTATAATGCATATTTGAGGTTTTATTAGTGGTAATAGAATATTGTGTATTTCAGGTTTTATTATGGTATACAAAATATTGCATATTTGATGTTTTATTAGTGCATATAGAATGTATTTAAGAATAAATGTGAATATGAGTGAGTTTTGTCCAGGAGCTGCAAGTGTTGGGTGCAGATTTGACCTAGCAGTTGACTGCATCTGGAGCCCAACCGCAGTCGTAGGACGGATAAGACTGAAGTCTGCAACCATACTGCCAACACCTGGGTTGGTTGATTCTCAACGCCTGCCGGCAATTTATTGAAAGTTACAAAGCTAGACTTACTGGTGGACTGAGAAAGCGATAGGCTACCCTTTGTACATGTGTATGTATGTAAACATATGTCAAAATTTGAGCTTATATAAATCCAAAGCCAAATTAGTGCATACTATATTGCATATTTGAGTTTTATTAGTTCGTATTAAATTGCACATTTGAAATTTTAGTAGTGTGCTATATTGCATATTTCAGTTTTATTTGTGTGCTATATTGCATATTTGAGTTTTAGAAGTGTATATTATATCGCTTATTTGAGATTTATTTGTGCTATACTGCATATTTGAGTTTTATTAGCGAATATTATATCATATTTGAGTTTTATTAGCGAATATTATATCATATTTGAGTTTGATTAGTTAATATCATATTGCATATTTGAGGTTTAATTAGTGCATATTATATGGCATATTTGATGTTTTATTTGTGTGCTATATTGTACATATTTGAGTTTTATTAGTGTATATTGTATTGCATATTTAAAATTTTATTAGTGTGCTATATTCCATATTTGAGTTTTATTAGTGTATATAACATTGCATATTTGATGTTTTATTTGTGTGCTATATTGTACATATTTGAATTTTATTAGCGTACGTTATATCACTTATTTGAGGTTTTATTAGTGCATATAATATACTGCATATTTCAGGTTTTATTACTGCATATAATATATTGCATATTTGAGATTTTATTAGTATGCTGTATTGCATATTTGAGATTTTATTAGTATGCTATATTGCATATTTGAGTTTTATTAGTATGCTATATTGCATATTTGAGTTTTATTAGTGTACATTATATTGCATATTTGAGTTTTATTAGTGTATATAACATTGCATATTTGATGTTTTATTTGTGTGCTATATTGTACATATTTGAGATTTATTAGTGTACATTATATCACTTATTTGAGGTTTTATTAGTGCATATAATTATTTGAGAGTTTTTGATTGCATATAATTTCGGGCTCTATTCATAGCCTTATATAGAGATAAATAGAATAAAACAATTTATGTGTTTTGTAATGTAGGACCAAATAAATATTTATTATATTCTTTGTTAAAGTGTGACGTCATATCCCGCGTGACGTCACAATCGTGCTAGGAGTCGTTATCGATCGTCGAATCGACCCGTAGTTCGCGTACCCCCCAAACGGATCGATCCCTGACCATTTAGTATTTTATCACAACCTCATTGCGTAAACGCGTTTCATTCAAGTTTCGCATCGGCGTATTTGAGTTGCGCGAAGTGTTCCTGCGGCTGGATCGCGACCCACCGCCCGTCACCGTCGCCGGCCCGCGTGAAAAAGAACCGGTAGAAAATCGGACGACTGCCCCTCACCGCACGGAGCCTGAGGATCAGCTGTTGTTTGTTGTTCGGACGAGGATCGCCCGGCGGCAGCCCGACGCACGGACGTCGGCTCCAAGCCGTCATGTTTTCCTTCCTCAACAGCTTCGTCTCCGTCCAGTGTTCGAACATTATTTAGAACGGGACGCCGATCCGACTGATGGCCCAAGTTGGACGATGGTGAAAGGGAGCGACAGACGTCGATTCTTTTGTTTGAGGGGTCCATCGTCGACCAGAGGCAAGGTACGTAAAACGAGATTTTTTCCGGTTTACCAGAATTGACTTGATTTGCAGTGACGACTACCACAAAAGACGTCGCACTTTAAATTTTATTTTTTAACCCAAAACTTTTCACGGTAAACTGTTCGATCTGACAATAAGTTCCTCACTGAAGATGGCGGAGAAGGAGTGAGCACCGAGCGAGAAGGAAAGAGAGAGGGGAAAGGGCGTGAAAAAGAGAGGCGTGAGAGAAAGAGAGAGAGCGAACGAGAAAGAGAGTGAGGCGGAGCGAAAAAGAAATTAAAAGAGAGGGAGAATGAGAGAGAGAAAGAGAACATGAAAGAAAGTGAGTTATAGAGAAAGAAAGGAGTGGTGAGGTGAAATGAGAGGGGGAAAGAGAGAGAGGAAGCGAGCGAGAAAGAAAGAAGGGAAAAGGGTGAGAAAGAAAGAGAGAGCGAGAGAGGGGGGAAAGAGCGAACGAGAACGTGAGAGATAGAGTTAGAAAGAAAGAGAGAGGGTGAAATTGAGAGAAAAACGTAAGGCGAGAGGGAACGAGAAAGAAAGAGAATTAGAGAGAACGAGAGGAGTGGTGAGGTGAGATAGAGAGGGTGAAAGGGAGGGGTGAGGTAAATAGATAGAGAGGGTGAACGAGAGCGAACGAGAAAGTGAGTAAGAAAGACGGAGAAGGTGAGTTAAAGAGAACGAGAGGGGTGTTGAGGTGAGATAGAGAAGGGAAAAGAAAGAACAAGGAAACGAGAAGAAAGAAGTGGGGAAGGGGAGAGAAAAGAGAGGCGAAAGAGATTGAGAGAGAGAGAAACGGATAGATAGATACATAGAGAAGGAGATAGAGAGTGAACGAGAAAGAAAGAGAGTGAGAGATCGTCCTAGAAAGAAAGAGACAAGGTGAAAGGAAGAGAAAAAAGGCGAGAGAGAGAGAGACTTCGTAAGCGAAAGCGAACGAGAAATAAAGAGAGTGAGAGATTGAGCGAGATAGAAAGTGAGGAAGAGAGAGTGAGGGAGAAAGAGGGTGAAAGAGAGCGAACTTGAAAGTTAAGAAGAGTCAGAGAGAACTGGAGGAGTGGTGAGGTGAGATAGAGGAAGCAAGCGAGAAGACACATACAGGGGAAAGGGAGAGAAAAAATAGAGATAGAGAGAGAGCGAACAAGAAAAAAAGTGAGTTAAAGAGAGAGGGGAGGTGTGGTTTGATAGAGAGTGGGGAAAGAAAGAGCAAGCGAGTGAGAAAAAAGTTAAATGGGAAACGGGTAGAAAAAAGAGAGACGATAGAGATAGATAGGTCGAGAGTGAGGGGGCATGAGAAAGAGATAGAGTGAGAGTGAACGAGAAAGAAAGAAAAAAAAGAAAAAAGAAAGAAAGTGAGAGATCGAGCTAGAATCGTCCGTATAAATGGTGAAAGTCAGTACAAATGGTATATAGGGTGGGGCTAAGAATGCTTCTCTTCGGGAGCCTATATGGTCTGATATCTATCCAGAGGTGAGTATAAGGTAATAAAGGGTGGGTAAGATGTGATTTTTTAAAAGATGCCTCTGGGAATTAGTGCAAGCCCAAAAAAACATGAACGATCAAACTCATTAGAAAAGTTCACTTCGGTCTTAAAAGAGGTCACAGGGGCAAAAAAAAATCCTAATAAGATCGGATAGCCAAGCAGCTTTTAAAGCATTAGCTTGTAAAAAAAATCGCATCAAAACTACTCAATCAATGCAGCCAATGTCTTCAAAACCTGGGGAAACACAACAACCTGATGATATCTCGGATACCAGACACAAGGTAATTTTGGATAATGAAATGGCAGACATACTCGTCAGAGGAAGATCTGTAAGACCAAATACAGGCCCTGAATCTATTCTTGGGATAACAAAAACAAACACAGAATCCTCCATCGTAGAATGCATTAAAAAAAGACATAAGGAGAAGTGAATAACCTCTAGGGATACAGTTAACTTACGCAAAACCCACCCTCACCAAGGCTGGCAAACCCACTGCTACAGTTAGAGAACGCTAAACTCAAAGGAAAAATAGGACTTCCGGTCACTGGCATCTGAGAAAACATCTGACTTGGCAATCAGTGATGATCCTCATTTGTACGTTATGCAATGGGGGAGGGGGTGAGGGAGAAACAGCCACCCATATCATATTCTTTTAAAAAAGGGAAAAAACAGGTTGTATTGAATTGCAGCATCGTAAGTCATTGACCAAGTATCCTTAGGAGAAGGATCGAGTCGATAACACTGAACTAAGAAACTAGGAAAGTACAATACGCCAGAAGGCTGCAGTGCTTGGGAACATAAACCTCCTAGTCTCCTTTCATCCTCTTCATCTGGGTCCTAAACCCTGGCCCATATACTCTTTTTTCTCTTGAGTGGATGATTCAAGGTGGAAACCTTGGAACGCATAATCATCACACAAGCCGACAAACAAGAAATGTTTGGAAATATTCAATTAAAAAAAGAGAATTGTTTTGCAGCAGGCCGTCGAGCAGATGTTACTTTGATCTTGATTGTAAACCAATGTAAACATGTCGACAATGCCTAATTGAATGTGACAATTTCCAAATATTTGTTTTTATGTTTATCAACAAACAAAGAAGATTAAATCCTGTTAGCAATTCAAACATTTGCCTTATCAATCAAACAGAAATGATAATTGTGCGATTAAATGGCTTGTAGAAAGAGATTAGATGATTATGACTTCTACGAATACCATGTTCATGGATAGAGTAAGACGGCCAGGCTTTTTCATCTTCATTTATTATTGTTTTAAATTAAACCAATTCTCACGCAGATGTGGAATCTTCTTGCAAGGCTCAAGAGACGGAACATAAAAGAAGATGAGGACAGAAATCATACATAGTTGTAAAGAACCAACTAGCACTCTACCTATTCGAGATATACGGAGTGTAGCTGTAAAGTACCACCAATTCATCTAATTTCGAGAAGAATTTTCCAAGTATACTCATTCTCTAACCTCAAATATCACTTCTTCGTTGACTATCCAAGTCAGTGGAGATCCTAGCTGTTTATTACCTCTCTAACCTACTTCCACCCAAGCAAGATACTTATGCCTATACGCAGTCATACGTACATGGAATCCCCATACAAGATTTGAGGCATCAACTTAACAGAAGACATGGACCACTAGGAAGACTGTTAGGATCGAAATTTGTTTTGACAGACAAAATTCGAATCCAAGAAAAACACACGGAGTAGCACTAGTATATTACATGTCTTGGTAGTACCCCACCACGTAATATCCAACTGATCCAAGCATTCAAATCAAACGTCCTCAGAACAGACTGCTTACTACGTTTCTAACCTCGCAATAACCTAACCTCCCTTCGTTAAAGAGTTGAACTGTTCTCACTTCCTTAAGTATCGCTCCAATCTTGCAAACAATCGTAACCTTACTGCTTCAACACTTCACCTCGTCTTAAACGAAAGTGGCCATGAGACATCAAGTAATCGAGGCATCCCTACAAGGAATTCTGCATTCCCGACAGTAAGTCTTCTCTAGATCTCTTCTTTATTGACTATCCAAGTCAACTGAGATCCTCCTCTCGAAACTCAAAATGACTTAAGCGTTCCTTTTCTGAAAGACACTATTCTTCAAGTTTCACTCTATTCTCCCAACCCATCCTCATCCCACTGCTCAATTTTCACTAGCACCCATCTCGAGAAATCAACACCTCTCCTCAAACGATGCTCGAGACCTCTAGACAGCTTCTAGACAAGGAATTACACCGATGCATCAAGGCAGTAGGTTTCAAATACCTTTCTTCTTTATTGACTATCCAATTAAACGAAGCTCCAAGCTCCTTACTACTCTCAAACCTCAAAATGATCTAACCATTATCTTCCTTAAAGACACGTTTCTTCAAGTTTCATTCTCATCTTTCGACCCATCTTAACCCTACTCCTCACGCCATCTTCACTCAATCAATTCACGATTGTCCCGAGACCTCCTCAGTTGCCTCGACATCTTTTGACGGTTATACTAATGTGACTAGACTCATGTTGGACAATATTTTATGGTTTTTATCTTAAAATACTGATTAAACATGCTCGCTGAAGTGTTGAATCTTTGAGATGATCAATATTTAGCCATCTCCTCTCAACTTACATCGCACAAGGCAAAATCTAATTCTTCCAGTTGTTAGAGTAAATGAAAACAAGTGATATCATTTATTAGTCATGGCTGTTTGGTAACATCTCGAGTTATGTAACGTGTTTATCACAGTATCATAAATGGCTTTTAACAAAGCTAAAAATTGTATAAGATTTAATTTTGATTTTATTTTTATCTTATCTATTTTCGTTTCCCCGTTCTCGTGTTTCTTCCTGTCTTGTTGATTTGACGGGAGTTTTCATTTCAAATTTCGTCGTATTTGGTATTTGTAATTTTATGGCAACGATTATAAAAATTTAAAGATTCCTTTCTCCAAGTTTAAATCCTTCTTCGAGGTCACCCTTTATTCGTTTGAGACCTGAAAATTGTGGAATTGTTCCTTCTTTATTTCCAAACCGCGAAAAGTCCACTAGTTTTAAGGTAATACCTTTTTCGGGATAATGCTAAGCAGTCACGTATGACATGGTTACTGTTTCTGCTTTTCGCCGTCTTCGGCCTGGGGTAAGAAACTTGACTTCACAAAAATCACCCAGACCCGACGGATAGGGATTGGGATAAATGAGCCGATCACAAGGTCCGCACCTCGACCTTAGTAGATCAATAGTGCGCCTCTATTTTTTCATAACTCACTAGCCAGCTTCAGGTTGTTAATCAATCTCCTTAGCCTTGCCTCAACCATTGGAGGGGGGAAATATATAGTGACTGCCTGAGACTAAATTGTTATCGATTAGGTGTTACCATTGCTTCTGCTGGTTGCAGCCAGTTTCATGCAGTAGCTCTATAGGTTTAGCACCTGCTTAATGCAGACTTGTCGACGGGATCTCAACATCACTCACCAATGGAGCGAGCTGTCAGCACAAGGGTGCTCGCCGAATCTTCTCTCGTACTCAAGGGTACTCGTACCAGCCGACGTGATGCACGAAGCCCATCGCTGGCTACCTAGTCCACGGACTTCAGCCAACAGAGGAAGGGATAAAAAAAAAAAAGAGGAAGCCACAAGTTTTCCTGCACCTCCACTTGGGTACATCTATTGTGCTCCTCTAGTTTTCATAACTCACTGTCTAGCTTCAGGTTGTTAGTCAACCTCCCAAGCCGTGCCAGCGGCTCTTGCTAGGATCTTGTTGCGGCTTTTCCTCTCCTAGTTGCAAGTATCTACATCTACATATAACCTCTCAAAAACATAGAATATGTACTGCGGTCTCCTCTTCCGTGCAATTTGTACAGTGTTTGTTCTGCCTATACTTCTATCCGGTGTGTGTGTGTGTGTGTGCCTTCTTAGGCAGAGTGTCCTGTCAAGAGTCCAACAGAATCGTGGTTCTGTTTCGATTGCCCTCCAGTAATTCCTTTGACCGTTTTATGAATCTCTTCGCGTGTTTCAAGCCTGGGACGTTGTTCTACCAGTTTTGGGATAGTTTGTGGACGTATCCTTTTTTGTGGCAAGGTGCTAAGCCAGAGTAGGGTTTGGGAATTCATATTGGCTCCTTTTTTGGCCAACATGTCTATTTTCTCATCGCCTCTATGTCCCGAATGCCCAGTGTCACTGACTTCTGCCAGGGATTCCATACACTTTTTACCTTTACCTCACGTGTGGCTAAGGCCTTAAGTGTGGCTTGACTTTCAAAGACAATAACTATCTTAATGGAATGTGTTCCTAGCCTTTTTATTTCTCTGGCGCAGTGTTCAATTGCTATAATTTCAGACTGGAAAACTACAGCTTTTAAAAGTTTAAAGTCATTTTAGTCTTTGGATTCAGCCTGAGGACTCCATCTCCCGTACCTCCATCCGTATTTGTACCGTCGGTATATCAGTAGGAGTTGGCCTCCAGAGGTATTCCTTTGGCCCATACTTCCCTTTCTGGTATAAGTGCCTTGTGTTTGTTGGTGAAATTATATTTGGGAGTAGTGGCATCAATGGTTTGGTTATCTGCCTGTATCTTCTCTCATTTTCCGTTGTTCATTCGCATGGCCTGTCCGTGCAGATGGTTGTCCATCTGGCATCCAGGCTCAAGACTTGAGTATAGCTATACCAGTATGAACGGAAACGATCAAATTGCAGGATCAGCGCGCAGGCTACTCGGAAAAACTTGCATTTAATTACCTCGTTTTCTGTTGAATGCACCTGAAAATTGTTTGCAGCCACAAGTCAGAGAGCCACAAGTAGGCGTCTGAGTTGTATTTTAATACAGCTCTTGTCTTTTTAGTTTAGTGTGTGGGTTCCGTGTAAGCAACTGTCCGAAGGACCCAAGGTGAAGGATTGGGCAGCGTGACGTCCACAAAGGTTGTGATTTGGATTTTATAGAGAACAGGTATGTCACCGGTTTAAACCATGTCGAGGAATGGTCCAGGATAATTAAGGAACGCCGGCCTTATGGACGTAACGTGTGAAAATTCAGCTGCAATTCTCACTATAAATCAAACAACCCAAAGCTAAGTGGGCTTTTTTCGACCGGGAGAAAGCATATTGTCAATTTTTCATGAATCCATTCAAACAACTCTAATTTCTTAACGACTCGGGTCTCTCATTTTTATATTTTTAGATAAAAAGCTTTCATTCGGATATCCTTGCGTATACAGGTTAATACTAGAGAAGAAATGTTTACGTACGTGAGCTAAAAGTAGAAATCTAATTAAAACCTTAGTGAGCCAAGTTTTATAACGATGGAGAAAAGGCAGCCTTTTATTAAAGCTTGTTGCAATTCCTAAGGGTTATTAGGGATTTATTGGGGTACGGAAATGGTCAAGTGAGGCTGGGAGCTCTCCAGTTGTTACAAGGTTTCAATTGTTTTTCGTTGTAGTCGTTTATTTCTAGAGCTTTCTTGTAGCTACGCAATCAAACACGACAAGTATGTTTGTTGACAATGGTTTTCCTATATTTAATTACGCCTGTATGTAAATCTATATATATTTTTTTAAATTAGAAGAAAAAATATATATATTGTTATTACAAATCTTCAACTGCTGTAGGTAAAATTTGGATTCATTTTTGCAGTTAAATAGGGGAAACTACCTCAAATTCTACATTTTGAGATTACAAAAACTGCGAGTGATTTTATGAAGGAAAGTAAGAGAGTGATTTATTTTAGAGAGATAGATAGAAAGTTGGTTTCTGAGAGTGAGAGAGAATCAGAGGGTGAATTAGATAGAGACAAATCGAGACTGAGTGATTGTATGAAGGAAATAAGAGAGAGAGAGAGAGAGTAGGAGGGGGAAGGAGTGATTGAGGGGAAAAATAGTATCTGGGATTAAGTGAAAATCAGAGAGTGGGTAGATGGAAAGAGAGAGAGAGAAAGAGAGAGAGAGAGAGTCAGAATTGGTGTCAAAGAGTGAAGTAGAATCAGAGTCTGAAGCAAGTCTGCGAGGCGAGGGTTTTAGAGAGAGAGAGAGAGGATGTGAGAGTTGGTGTCAGAAGTAGACTCAGAGTCTGAGACAGACAGATAGATAGAGTGATTGTACGTAGGAAAGAAGAAAGTGAGTGAGACTTTTGGAAAGAGGAAGAGAGAGGGAGAGAAAGAGAGAGAGAGAGGATGTGAGAGTTGGTGTCACAGGTAGAATCAGAATCTGAGACAGATAGATAGAATGATTGTACGTAGGAAAGAAGAAAGTGAGTGAGACGTTTAGAAAGAGAGAGAGTTGGTGTCAAACAAGGAGGTACAATCAAAGTCTGAGTCAGAAGAGAGGGAAGGAGGGATGGAGAAAGAGAGAGAGGGATAAAGTCAGAGTTGGTGTCAGGGAGTTAGGTAGAATCAGAGCCTGAGTCACAGAGAGAGAGAGAGAGAGAGAGAGAGAGAAAGTGAGTGATAGTGGAAGTTTTAGATAGTAGATAGAGTGATTGATTGTACGTAGGAAAGAATATAGTGAGTGAGACTTTTAGAGAGAAGGAGAAAGAGAGAGAGTGAGTGAGTGAGAAAGAGAGTTGTTAGTCAAATACTGAGTGAAAGAGGGAGAGAACCAGAGCCAGTTAGGAATACCTGTTTTAACAATCAATATTTGATCGATCATAACTTAGTTCGTTTATGCCATTGACTAAAACAAAATTTTAGCCGCACGTCAACGGTGTTCATGTGTTCATGCCGTTCGAACGATTGCAACGCCCACTTCAGGGAAAGAAGCCGAAAATAAACTTAAGCTTCTCCAGAATCCCACTGCAGTGGATGTTTGGACTGACTACAACCCCCGTCCGTGCTTGGCACAATGACCTAGTTAGAGGATTAACGCAAGCGTCGCACATGACAATCTTAAGCAACGTTCCATTTTACAAAAACTTAGAGTTTAAACAGACTGATTAATGCCGTCGGATTTAATGAATGATCGGTGACATACTAAGGTACTACAAATAATTTCATACATTTTTCATCAACTGGATTAAATTACCAAAATGCAAGAAGGTCCAACCTGCAGCATATTTCTTAAAATATCATTTTTATACTCTTCACTCTTTGTATTTTTTTTAATATTGCGAATTTATATTTTAAAATTTAAAAGAACGTTTACTTGTAGTTCGTCTGGTTCATGGCTCAGGGCTCCCAGCCCAAAGTAACTCAGAATGTTAAGTGAACCCCACAATTTGGACCTTGAAACAATTGAATCCAATTGTTATTTGGGGCGATTACACTTCAACTTGTGGCAATTATAATCCTGCTACTTATTCCATTGGATAAAAAAAAGGAGATTTACCAGTTATCAAACATTTTTTTAAATTTTATTTTACGTATTTTCTAAAAAGAAATTATTACAATTCGCCTTGAGTAATGGAACTACGTTATCGTGTAGCTGTATTTTGTGGTCCATTGTCATTTTATCTCGTCGGTCTCGGAATTGATAAGACCGTTCAGTTTTGGCCCAACATGCAGATGCTAAATAAGTCTGATTAGACGAGGGGGAGACTGCGGACGTTAGATCACCGGGTTTAATCAAACTTTTTCAAAAATATTAAGCACGTCAGACTTCTCACCATAGATTTTCAGCCTCTCTTCCTTTCTTTTTAAAAATTCACGTTAATAGTGATAACGATAAAACGACTTGATTTTACTGTCACTGATTTTAGAGTCAGTAAGAAGTAAGAAATGTAAAAATAAACTCCGGCAAATCCAGCTTAGTTTTTTTTTTTTTATTCCTGTAAAACTTCGTATTTAACAGCTTTAACGAGAGCTTTACATAGATTTTAATCGTACTTTCCAAACAATTTTTTTTAGCGTAATTTAGTTACATCTTCTGCTTTTTGTAAGTTTTTACTCATTTAATCTCATTTTATATAATCCTGCATATTATTACTATTCCTATATTTAAATACTCTTGTATTTATACATATATATTTCTATCGTTAGAAATAATCAAATTTGGATTCAAATAATCAAAATAGGAAAATTTGAGATTCATTTTAGCACATAAATCATAACCCAAATCACTAAATCTTCCCATAAGAAAAAAAAGAGGAGAGATGAGAGTTACAGAGAGATGGTACTGAGGAAAGAAGAGTGTGAGTAAGGGTTTTAGAACAACTGGTGGAACAAAGCTCAACAAAAAGTAGTTACTCAAACGTTAGGCAGCATACAAAGCTATGTATCACAGGGGCAATGAGAACAACCCCTACAAGTACACTAGAAACTCTGCTAAATCTACCTCCATTGGAAATATTTATGCAAGGAGAGGCTAGGAAAAGCTCACTTACGCTCCAGAAACAATTAAATTGGATAGGAACTAAGCAATTCGGGCATGCAATCATAATCAACAAAATCAGACACCTATTATTAGAAATCGGGACTGACTATATGATCATCAGATGCAATGATATGGTATACAGATGGCCCCAAAACAAAAGAAGGAACCGGATTGGGTGTTTTCTGTACAAGCCCAAAACACGAGCTATCAAAACTCATTAGCGCAGTACACTTCGGTCTTTCAAGCAGAAATACATGCCATCAGTGCTTGTGGCGTGGAAAATCTTAAAGGAGGTTTCACTGACAAAAAAAATCCTCATAAGATCTGATACCCAAGCAGCTATTAAAGCATTAGCTTGTAAAAGAATCACATATCAAAATTAGTCAGTGAATGCATCTAAAATCTCCAAAACCGGGGGAAACATGATATCTTGGTTGCCAGGGCACAGGGGAATTTTGGGTAATAAGAAAGCAGACGTCTGGCCAAAGGAGGATCTACAAGATCATACCTTGGCCCCGAACTTATAGTTACTGATAACAAAAACAAATATGGAATCCTCCATCGCAGAATGGATCCAAACAAAACAAAAGGAGAAGTGGATAAACTCTAGGGGCGCTAGACATAGTAAACTTAAAACAACCCTCACCAAGAATGGCAAAATCATTGCGGCAATTGGAGAGAGCCAAACTCAGAGGAGTGTAGGACTACTAACCGGTCACGGGCATCTGAGAAAACATCTACCCAACGTGGCTATATACAACGATGATCCCATTTGCAGATTATGTAATGATGAGGAGGGAACAATCACCCTTATCATCTCCGAACGCGAAGCAACAGCTCAATGCAGATTTAACCTAACGTACGGAAAAAACTTAGGGAATCAAATTACAGCAGTCTATTGCACTGAACTAACGAACTAGGAAGGTACAATAAGCCAAAAGGCTGCAGTGCCTGGGGAGCACAAACCCCGCTTCCTACCATCCTTTTTTACCATATCAAGGGTTTTAGAAAGAGAAAGGGATAGTTGGAGTCAAAGAGTCAGAGCTGGAGTCAGCAAGTGAGTGAGAATCAGCGCCTGTGACAAGTGGAGAGTTGGAGTCACAGGCTCATTAAGTACAATCCTACATATTATTTCATTATCCCAAACGAAAAATAAATCGGCTGATTATAATAGCTTAAAAATAGCGCAGCAAAGGCAGAAAATCATATAAATTAATTAAAATATTTGTTACTCCTATGACCCATTGGCAAGAACGATCGGTCACTTTACTCAAATTTTTTGACATAGTATAAAAAAAGTTAATTAAATTAGTTGATCCCATGACCGTAACTTCCCCCATAGATTGGTTCGATCCCATGGACTAGTAAACTAGTAGTTATTACTTAATAATAAAAAGGTTTTTTTTATACCTATCTTTTTATTTTTTTATTTTTTTTTAAGTTTAGAAGTATTAATCTACCGTACTCAAGCCGAGGAAAATGCTTATCATGTAACTTCTTCGACGATCGATAAATTGCGTATCATTGAATTAGTCTACGTAATTGAATTAATGGCAACTTTACAATTTTCCTTGTAAATGGTTTAAGTTTATTGTCATTTTAACGTAGACAAACAAATCAATATCGAGACCTCGACAAATGAGAATGTTCAGTTGAAGTAGAGTGGTCGTTTTACTAATTAATAATAATTTATTTCCTTCAGAATATTGCTGCCAAACAACCACTTTAGTTGTTACTTTTCATTATGGTAATTGTTGTGGATTGTATGATTGGTTAGAAGGGTTGTAACGTTTGGCGAAACAAAAAACAAAAAAAAAAAGCCAAATGAGTTATCGTCAATTATAAGCCGTTTGTCTAGACGTAGTGACAGTGTTTTGTAACGTCTAGTCAGTTCAGTGGATTCCATGTGCGTATGTCGATGTAGTGGACGTTATCTGTAAGAAGAGATGCGCTATGTAGGTATGTTGATGACATGATTAGTGAGTAAAGGTTATGTGTTGGCTTTTGTCTACAGTATTTGCCTTATTTGCCACTTTTTCAAGGTTCTAGATTGATAAGAGCGATATGACGAGATTTGATGATAGGATATAGTATCATCTGCAAAATATGGATATCATTTGGATAAATATATCGGGGAGGTAGGCCAGCCGTGTACGTTGAATACAGGGTGGTGCCAAGGATAAATGCTGTGAGACTCCAACCTTAGCAAGAACCTAAACCTTAACACCTAACAAAAAGCTATGGTATTTTATGAACATAACACGCTGGGTTCGACGTCGGTCTTTTTTCAATGTTCAGTCCCAGGTGTGTCAGCAGTCGGTAACAGCATATAATTCATAGTCCGAGGGATATTGGAACTCATTTTCTTTCGTTCACTTAGATTGGTCATTTACTCTTTTTGGAACCTTATTTTCGACATCTTGTTAAAAAGGTTGGAAAGTCTCGAGCAGCGAGGAATAAAGTGCATGGCGTTCGCGTTCTACAGTGACATGGGAAACAAAAAATAGTTGGAAGCTAAGGCGGCAATTGTTGTAAAAGATGTAACTGAATGGACAAAGAATAAAAACTTAAACTAGCGTCAGACAAATGCCAACTAATACTCCTAAAAGCCTACATGAAACAAAATCCGAAAGTTATAATCAAGGAAAAATAATAAGTACGAGTAAACGGTAAAATATCAAGGAGTGGAGATAGGAGAATGTTTTAACTTTACACCACAAATGATTGCGTTAAGGGAAGAAACAAGATGTGTATTCGCCAAACTAAAACAATGATCTGGAGCAAGTTGGGGTATGGATGGAACACTCGGTACCATATTTAAAAGAGTTTTCCTCTCCTTGGCTACATACCGTGCGACAGGGTGGCTAGACAGACTAATACTATAGGCATAAAGATCCTTGCATATGCCCAAAGGTTAACTCTGTTCAGGAGGACCGAAGCGTACCGTACATCAAATGACGCTGTCTAAGTTATTGCCAAAGCTCCACCCATCGATATTCACCTCGTTTTGGTGACGACCCTGAAGTACAAAAAACAAGACGCCGACTGTCGGAAATACAGGGCTGTGTCCATCCTTGACAAGTCGATGGTCCCACAGCCCAAAGGGCAGAACCATTTTTGAGTACTTCCCTACAGTACATGTGCGAAGGTCATCCTTGTGGATTAAGCCCAACTTTTGGCTCTCCCAGTTCCTGAGGTCCTTTGAAGATTGCTTACAACGGATGGGTTGGAGGGAGAAGAGAGGCAATCCATGTCGTTGGATATGATTGTGTTTAGGGAAGGAATATCGGCAGTTCGGGCCTACGACACTTCTTTGTGAGACTCACGATTTTACTGGAATATGGAAAGGGATGAGCCCTGGTAATGTCATTCGTTTAGGTAGGATCGCAGAATATGATAATGTACGGGGAAGTTGTTGGGTTTTCTCAGGAAACCTGGGTGCCGTACAGTCCCGAGGTACTAAAAAGACTCCAAAGCAATACAGATTTCTGTGATTTATCTCTATCTGTCATCTTAGTCTGCCTATACTCGCTGGGTTTGACGTGAGTTATTTATCGATTTACAGTTCCAGCTATGTAGGCAGTGGTATCAACTTGTCATTCATAGCATTCTTAGTCCGAAGATCAGTTGAATGTTTTCTTTCTCTCGCTTAAATTCCCCGATTGCGGTACCAGACTACTGATAGAATGAGGTGGCTTTGAAGGCTTATAACGGATAGGTTGGAATGAGAAGAGAGGATAACCGTGTCGTCGGCAAAGGTGGATATTAATATGTAAATATAGAAGTAGGAATATCGGCAGTATAGGGCATAGGATACTTCCTAGGGAGACTCCCGATTTTTACTGGACTATGGAAAGGGATACGCCCTGGCAATGCCGATCGTCAGGTAATAGTACTGGGAGGTACCTTTTTGAGTTTCTCATTGGGTGCTATACCCGTTGGAAAGTCCTGGGCTACATCTTTCTGTAATTTTGGCGTTGGATGCATTTTGACATTTCAGTGGGTCTGTGTGATTTCTGTTAAGAGCAGCTTTTCCCACATTTTTCGTTCTAAAACTACGACTGAACGGAAATCACACAGACCCAGCTTATACATATCGACTATCAACTATTTCAATGCAGTTAACAATCAGCGAACACTGTTTATTATCACTTCATCCAAAATTTGACACGGGGACAATGTTTTCCAATGTTTTTCCAAAACACGCACTAATACAAATAAAAATACCAAGTAACTAGTAATAAGGAACTTAAAACAGAATGCAAAGCATACATAAGAGAAACTATTGATTTTTTTAATGTGCTTAATAATTGTATTTAAAAATAAAGGTTTTTGGTTCATTGTATTACTGTTAACAGTGGGTCCGCCCGTTCTCGCTGTTCGTGCTCCTCATGCTCCTCATCCGTATATATAACGCCCGGTTATAGGTCTTCTCCCACTGTCGGCTTCGCTTCCGGTTTGACACTTCCTCCTGGGAACCGAAATTGTGACGATAAAATTCCGCCTAGGTCATATATTCACTTTGCTTTTCATTATGGGTTATTAAGAGGTTGGTCATTAATTATTTTACACCACGCCCTTCACAGCCTATTGTATGCAAAGCCGGTTGTACAGCTATCGTCTTACTTTTCCGGAAGACTGTCCGACGACGCAAATCGAAACGCCTCCGATGTTCCGTGCACTTTCCAGTTCATTCGAGGTAATCAAAATCGAAACCATTTAATTTACATTTGTGCGAAGTTTTACAAGACGTGAAGAATCGTCCTATCGACTTTTTGGCGTCTGTTTAATTAAAACCTTCAGCTTATAATGTTCGTCTATCCTCATTTTCTAATAATAACTTTGATAATATACCATTTGAAGTGCTTCAGTGGAAAGCCTTTTTTTCCTTCTAATAGGAGCCATCAATGATCATAAGGATGCTAATGATACCAAATTTGCATATTGAAAAACACGCTGATGGATTAATTAAACGAGCTGATCCTTAAGAAAAGTCCAATTTGCTCCTGACAAGGATATTCTATTGTGTGTACTGAGTTTCCTCATTTTCTATCTTGGCCATAAATTAATTTATATTAAACACAGTGTTAAACTGGACGATATATGACAATACATTTCGGGCATAATACAGTAGAAATAAAAAGGAGAAAACGATTTTTAAAGTAAAATTAAGGTAAAATCAATTAACAGGCTTTTTAAGAATTTCAAATGAGCCAATTTGTTTAAAAGGCTATTTTAAATGACTGGTAATAGACTATTTATATTATGGCATTACCTCTTTGGGTCTGAAGTGTGATGAACCTGTAATTTCGTCGTTGCCGAACGTTTTGGTCTGAATGCCCTCTCTTGGCTGTTTTGTCAGGAGGGTTTAGTCATCTCGCCACCATCGGTGCTGGGTCTTTGATTTCCGTTCAATCGAATTTCTTTATAACGTAAAATGTAGGAGGAGTGTATTGAAAAAAAACCACAAAGATGGTGAAACGCGATGGACAGACCAACCCAGAGAGGATAGCAAAGACAGAAAGCAATATTGTTCGTGTGGCTTTCTAGTATCCCGGACTCTTGACAGGATATAACTCAAGAAGGTACCTACCAGTACTTATTACCTGGAACATCCCTTTTCATATTCTAGTAAAATCGGGAGTCTCCCTACGAAGTATCCTAGGCCACCTACACTGCCGATATTCCTACTTCCTCCTTTACATAGTTATATCCACCTTTACCGACGACACGGCTACCCTCTCTTCTCACTTCAACTCATCCGTAAGCCTTCAGAGCCACCTCATTCTATCGATAGTCTGGTACCGCAATTGGGGAATCTAAGTGAAAGAAAGAAAATGTGTTCAACTGACCTTCGGACTAAGAAAGTCAGTCTGCCATGAATGGCATGCTGATACCGACTGCTGGCACACCTGGAACTGTACATAGGTATGTACTGTACATATAAAACTGACGTCGAACCCAGCGAAGATAAGCAGACTAAGATGACGGGTAAAGATAAATTACAGAAATCAGTATTGTTCCGGTGTCTTTCTTGTAGCCCGGACTTTCGATCGAGTATGGCACCCGGTTTACTGTGAAAACTCAACAAGATACTTCCCAGTTCACATTATCATGTCTTGACCACTTGACAGACTGGTATTACCAGACCACGTAGTAAAATTTAGAGTCCCCCATGGAGGTATCGTGAGCTCGTTACTTTTTACGATATACGATAGACACTGTCGAATCAGAGATGCGTGAATAGTTTAGTTATATTCAAAAGTTTTCAAATGCAACATGAACATCTCATTGGATTGCGCGATACGCCATTTTGACTATGTTTTCCCACGTCCAGTGCGAATATAGCCCTTGTTTCCTGAAGGATATAGGCATTTTGCTTTTTAAGAAAATTTAATATATAAAGAGCCTCGTTATTTCAAAAGTGATTTACGTCTGATTCACGCGAATCGAGCCGGTCGAAAGACAGCGGAGCCGAACGATTCTCGGGCCAATGAAAGAACAGAGGCGGCAATTTGAGTGAACTCTCTAAATATAATTATCCCACTTTAATATTTATTATAAATTTATTCAAAGAGTAACGAGCCAGCCCTCAAAAGCTAGAGAAAGCGTGAATTGTATCATTACAGATTAATGGGTTATAAAATAAATAAAAAAAGGATTTTGTGATGATGACAGTCAGAAAATTAGTGTCGAGACAGTTAGAAATTTACACCATCATAACTTTTTTTTGGCAAAGTATTTAGCTTACAAGGGGTGGCTACGGACGTGGGAATTCAATAAAACGTTGTTGGATGATACTAGGTCGACAAATATTAGACACGTTTCCGTGCATTCTTGCCACTGGGTCGTACGAGCCGAAAAAATTAAATATTTGAAATATTTGAACTTGTGTTTTTGCCATTTTGGTGCATGTAGTTCAAGATTATTTGTTGAGAAAGAGAGAGTGTGTGCCATGCGTGATATAGATTTAGAGTTGGTGTCAGAGAGTCAGAGTTTAAAATTCACAAAGTGAGTGTGAGAATCAGAGCCTGACCCAGATGAAGTGTGTGTGCGCGCGTGTGTGTGTGTGTGTGTGTGTGTGTGTGTGTGTGTGTTCCTTGAATGAGTGAATGATACAGATTTAGAGTTGGAGTCAGAGAGTCAGGGTTGAAAGGACAGTTGAATTTGAGTGAGAATCAGAGCCTGAGCCAGGTAGACAGCAAAATGCAGTCAGAGAATAAGAGTAAGAGTAAGAAAGTGAGTGACGACCGAAGTCTGAGCCAGCTGTAGAGAGTTGTATTCAGGGAGTCAGACTGAAGTCAGAAAATGAGTGAGAATCAGGGTCAGAGCCAGATGGAGAGAGAGAGAGAGAGAGAGAGAGAGAGAGAGAGAGAGAGAGAGAGAGAGAGAGAAAAAGGGTCGGAAAGTGAGTGAGAATCAGTGCCTGAGCCTGAGTGAATGTGTGTGGTTTTGTGAGTATGTGTATGTACCATGGATGAGTTAATAAGACCCAGAATAACCTACGGATCACTAATCTGGTGGAACAAAGTTCAACAAAAGGTAGGTAGCCAAACATTAGGCAGCTTACAAAGATTAGCAAACCTATGTATCACAGGGGCGATGAGAACAACCCCTACAAACGCATTAGAAACCTTGCTAAACCTACCTCCACTTGAAATATTTATACAAGGAGAGGCTAGGAAAAGCTCATTTAGGCTCCAAAAACAATTAAATTGGAAAGGAACCAAACAATTCGGGCATACAACCATAATCAATAAAATCAGACACCCATTATTAGAAATGGGGACTGACTACATGATCCCGGAAACAATCTTCACAACTTCCTATAAAGTCTCAACAGACTATAAAGGAGAGGAAGAACACAGGAAAGCACCAGATACAATGACATGGTATACGGATGGCTCCAAAACAAACGAAGGAACCGGATCAGGCGTTTTCTGTACAAGTCCAAAATATGAGCAATCAAACTCATTAGGGAAGTATACTTCGGTCTTTCAAGCAGAAATACATGCCATCAACGCTTGTGTCCTGGAAAATTTTAAAAGAGGTTACACTGACAAAAAAATCCTCATAAGATCAGACAGTCAAGCAGCTATTAAAGCATTGGCATGTAAAAGAATTACATCAAAACTAGTCAGTGAATGTATCCAAAATCTCCAAAACCTGGGAAAACACAACAACCCGATGATATCTTGGGTGCCAGGGCACAGGGGCATTCTGGGTAACGAAGAAGCAGACATACTGGCCAGAAGAGGATCTGCAAGACCATACATAGGCCCCGAACCTATCCTTGGGATAACAAAAACAAACATAGAATCCTCCATCGCAGAATGGATCCAAACAAAACAAAGAGAGAAGTGGATAAACTCTAGCGGTGCTAGACATAGTAAACTTATGCTGAAACAACCCTCACCAAAATTGGCAAAAACACTGCTGCAATTGGAGAGGGCAAAACTCAGAGGAGTGGTGGGACTACTAACCGGTCACTGGTATCTGAGAAAACATCTACACAACATGGGTATATACAGCGATGACCCCATTTGCAGATTATGTAATGAGGAGGAGGAAACAGCATCATCTTCGAATGCGAAGCAACAGCTCAATGGAGGTTTAATCTAACGTACGAAAAAGACTCAGGGAACCAAATTGCAGCAATAACAGTCAATGATCTGATACTTCTGAGAAGAAGGATTGAGTCTATTGACTAAACTAGGGAACTGGGAAGGTACAATAAGCCAGAAGGCTGCAGTGCCTGGGGAATACAAGCCCCGCTTCCCAGCATCCCTTCCACCATACCATACCATACCATGGATGAGTGAGTGCTATAGATTTAGAGTTGGAGTCAGATAGTCAGGAGTGAAAGTTCAGTTGAATTTGAGTGAGAATCAGAGCCTGAGCCAGATTGACAGCGAAATGCAGTCAGAGAGTCAGAGTTGAATAAAAAAAAAGGAGCGAGCATCAGAGTCTGAGCCAGATGGAGAGAGAATTGAATTCAGAGAGTCACAGTTGTTACATGCAATCCTGCATATTATTTTATTATCCCAAATTAAAAATAAATCGACTGATATGTAATAATTTGAAAATACATGCTCAACAACATCAGAAAAACCTAATTAAAAAACAAGGGAATTACTTAAAATATTTTATTTCTCGTCTCCTACAGCTCAATACTAAGTACACTCGTACAAGTCGATATTTTTCGACCTAGTCAAGACACGAAAAGTTTCTTTAAAATCGGTGATCCTTCATCCGTTGCCTTCCTTTCTTTCGAACGGGGTCACTCGCACGTCGGACACTCGGAATGTTCATTCCAGGGTTTCTTTCCGATTTGTGCATTTCTCTATTTCTGGCACGTTGTTTTTTCCCCCCGAAACAGGAAATTGGGAGTGTTTTAAGGAAACGAATATCTGTGATTGGTTTTTTTTTCTGTTTTGTATTTTTATAGCTTGTTATGATTTATGCCATGCGCCTTCTCAAGACGTTGTGGATGAAATAGTGCACATATGTATATGTGTAGAGATGAGGGTTATATGCAAATATGTTAGCACGTAAATAAAGCCTATTCATACAGAGGAAAATTGAATTACTGTACATGTAAGAGATTATGTATAAGGATAGTTTTTTTTATGTGATAGACAATAAAAACGTATCTTTACTTTTTATAAAAATCCATGGTGTTTATCGATTATGACGTAATTATTTTATTTCCTAACCGGTACACATATAATTCATATACACCTTGTATTGTACAATCTTTTTTCGACTCGAGCTGATTTTTATATATATAAAATTTTGTCAATTTTTTCAGTGCACGTAAATAACATGTGAAAGTCACGGATTTTAATGGGAGAACGAATCTGAAGACAAATTTGAAGACAAAACGGAGGAGGAATGTCTGAACTGAAAAGGTCGTCATCTTCAGTATCGAAAAAGCAAGGAAAGGATGACGAAGAGAAAGACACCAGAGGATTTTCTTATTTTAAAAACTTAATAACAACAACAACAACACTTGCCCGGAAAGGTACGTCGACATGATTCTTCCACTGCACGCATGTAGTCCTGTATTTTAACTCATCACTGCATTTTTACTCTTGGCATATTAAAAAAATGAGTCTACATGAAAAAATAAATAAAAAATACAACTGTATGAACTAATCACATACATGTCAAATGGTTATAAGAAGAGTAAAGTATTGATTTGATTTTGATTCAACTGAGCATGTCACCCCCTTCCAGAACTCGCCCTTCTACACTCTACCTTACAGTTTTGTTCTCACCACCCCCGTTGGATCAATTGGTAGAATTTCCTCACTTTCAGTTATGGAGGATATCAGGGTAGGAGAGTACTCTGTGGTATGTCCTCTCCTCGGCCGTATACAATGCAATAGTTTCGTCTGTAAAAAAAAATATCCTATCCAATATTATTCGTGTTGATAATTTCATTAAGCTGATGCAAACTCTACGTAAAAAGACAAGTCCTTGCAAATGTAAGTCAACAAAAATTACTTCATAACCTGTCAAATTGAAAATGCCTAGATGGATGGTGTTCAGCATTTCCTATTCCGGGTCCATGCACGATTGTTTCTGAAAATCTATTGCCTTTGTATGAAACATGTTTTCAAGACACATCTATTTTTTTATCATCGCACGTTGAAAAAAGATTTTCCCAACCCCCACCCTCCCCTAAAAAATACATATAACTAAAAGCCTACAAATCTATAGTTGGAATCTTTACAAATGTTATACTAAGTTACCAGTTTGACGAATTTGCCCCCTTTCATTGCTGAGCAGTCTTATATGTTTATAGTTCATGTTGTTCAATAGTGTACTATTATGTTAATTGAAATTTGACCTATTGTCATTATTGATAGCTGTGATGTTTTTTACCAAGCATGCAATTTTGCATTTACTCTCTCTCTCTCTCTCTCTCTCTCTCTCTCTATCTATCTATCTATCTATCTATCTATCTATCTATCTATCTATCTATCTATCTATCTATCTATCTATCTATCTAATCTATCCATCTCTCCTCTCTCCTCTCTTTTCTTTCTCTCTCCTCTTTTCATTCTCCTCTCTATCTCCATCTACCTATCTATCTCTTCTCTTTTTCTCTTTCCTCTCTTCGTTCTCCTCTCAATCTCTATCTATCTCCTCCTCCTCTCTTCTCTTTTTCTCTTTCCTCTCTTCGTTCTCCTCTCAATCTCTATCTATCTCCTCTTCNCTCTCTCTCTCTCTCTTCTCACTCACTTTCAGACTCCTGACCTTCTCCATCTCATTCCCCTCTATTTTTTCTCACACTCACACAAATAAGAAAACCATACTTTTTTAGTTTGTAAGATTTTTATTACCTATTGAACAATAGGGGCACAGAGACATTCTAATAAAATTGTCTATTCAACGGAGGAAAGTAATAGTTCCACTCATGAACTTGTTTTACTCAGTTGTCTAGATTTTGAGGAATAAATGCTATCAAATTGACTTGTTCTGATGGTGGATCTTTAATGCTCGAACTCTGGATCACTGCACAAAAGTTAGAGAATGGAACACTCATTTTCTACTATTGAATAGACATTCCTTCCATCGTTTGAACTTGTTAAATTTGTTGCCCTCGTACACTTGTTGTATATCAATGTTTGTTTAATACCATATTGGCTAGTAATAGTTATTTGAACAAAATGACGTTTTCAGATAAAAATGAGCCTGCACGATTCTTGGGAGATGGGGTAAGCTTTAAGGCGAAACTAATTGGAATCTTAGAAGTGAGCGAAGCGAGGGGAGACAGAATGTGTCAGGAGGCTCTGGCAGATCTGAAAATGGCCATCAGAGCAGCTGGCGAGCACAAACAGAGGATTAACATCAACATAGCGATTGACGGATTACGTTTAAGAGATGAAAAAACTGGGGTAATTCCAATAATTAGTTTTAATAACCATATTTATTTGTGTAGTAAACTGCCACCAGATCTGCTATTACATTTTTTTTTTCATTTTCCTTTTGTAAAGTACAGACAGTGTAAGATATCCTTAGTCAATCTTTTTGAACACACACACACATCGTTCATTGCTCATTCGAGCCTTTCACTCATGTTTTGAACCCACATCAAGCTACTTTTTTTTTAAACCTTGTAAACATTAACCACCTTTGTGAATTATGTTTCCCTTCACAAGTTGACTTCATCTTTTCTGTGTCAATGCTACAATTGTTTCATTGTTTATTCCTATGTCCTTACTCTATAATTGTAAAAAAAATGATTTAGTTTAATAAAATTAATCATGCAGCAGGTTGTTTATCTACAGATTTATTATCTATTTTAGGATTGTTTGTATCATCATCCTGTCCACAAGATATCTTTCATAGCTCAAGACATGTCAGATTCTAGAGCGTTTGGATACATATTCGGAAGTCCCGATACTGGACATAGATTCTTTGGTATCAAGACCGATAAAGCTGCCAGTCAGGTATATTTCAACCAGATATACTTAGATTTTTCATTTTTAAATTTTTTATCGATCAATGTTTTGAATTGGAAAGTAATTTTGTATGAGTATTTTAATGAATTGTTCTTCTAGGTGGTAATAACTATGAGAGATTTATTTCAAGTTGTTTTTGAGTTAAAGAAGAAGGAAATCGAAATGGCCAAACAGCATATTGAACAACATCAGAAATTTACAACCACTTTATTCTCGGACTCAACAAATAAGGTAATTATTTTTTTTTATGTGTTTTGTCTTTTTTTTGTTATGTCCTAGCTGGATCTAATTGTTTAATAATTTAGAAATTACCAATGAAAGGCATTTTTTCCACAAGCACACCCAACACTATCAATAAGATGCAGGAACAGTTTATTGTGTGTACTATTAATATGGTCAAAGAAATTTTGTTTTATTAAAGACCGAACAGACAAATTTAGGTTGCCGAAGTTTAATTGCTCAACTAGTTCAATTTAGATCGTAGGTGTTCACACAATTTATATTTAACTGATTGGAATCACGATTAATCTCTCTCATTTGTCTAATAAAATTTTTCTTAAACAATTCATTTACCCTCAAAGACAAAAAACGGACATGTTACATAACTCGTCTGGGTTGTGCCATGCTTTACAGCGGTTTAGGCCACTGGAAGTCTCACTCGAAGAGGTAAGGTAGTGGTCGACCGCGATATACGACAGCTAGAGACAATCGTTTTTTTGTTCTTATCGCACTACGGAACTGTAATTTAATGGCTTCTTGATAGGTAGTCAACTCCAAACGTAATGAACGGGTGAGCTCTAAAATAGTCATCAGAAAGCTTCGTGATAATTTTTATTATTTTGTTCAATTTACAGATGTGTGCCGGTTTGATTTGTAGCAATAAAATGACCGGGATGTTGTATGGGGAATGTTTTGCTTTATGTGCCATGCATGAATCACAGCCTTTTTCAAAGACAGTCAGTTGTGGTATGGAGTGGGATCAACGTCCCTGTACTGAACCGATTATAATAATAATAAAGGCACTTTATTTGTTATAATCCAATAATGTACAATTAAATTACAACTACTAAATCAGTGTCATTACAGCATGGAAAATTCCATTACCAAAATTGAATGAAAACGTTAACAGGGCAACAAAAGTGCAGAATAATACAAAATGTGAATTGAAAAAAAGACTACCAAAGAACGTAAAGAAAAAACACATAAACTAAAAATGTGACTAAATAAAATAAGAACAATAATAAAGAAAACAAAATTAAATTATACAAACACTTAACATTCATTTCATATATACAAAAATATCTGTATTGACATGTGTGTCTACAAAATCCTACAAGTAAAGTTGGCCCATAGTTAGGCTTGTTAATGAATTGGTCTCAAGAAAGGGAACCACAGCCTTGGTGAAGCATGCGTATTTAAGATGATACGTTGTGCAATGAAATGGAAAATATCCTCTCTGATCTTAGAGTTACATAAAATGCAGAATGCCTCCACCCAAGGAGTGTAATTTAGCCAAAACAGTTCACATCTCATTTTAAACACCTACCCTAGGTCACTTAGATTTATGTACTGATTAGATTCAGATAGGAGATCACAGTGAAAAACAGAACAGATCTCTGTATAACAAAAAGCTAGATGACGCCAGAGGCTCACGCAAGCCTCACAGACTCCTCTCAATGACAAGTATAGAAGAAGAAAAATAACTTTATTCTGGGACTGGAATCCTCTAAGAATAATTTACATGAAATAAATAAAGGAAGTTCCTTCTATGAAGTTAAAAGTAAAAGAAGATAGAAATCTTGGCACAATGTATACCAGTAAGGCAAGCCAGAAGAGAAAATTACGAGAATATTAAACAACAATAAATTTTATCAGCTTCTATTAAATATATAAATACTCAATTAATTATACACAATTTTTTTTCGAAATGAAAAATACAATTAGAATAAAGTCAGGTAGTCGATATGAGAAGTTTGTCGCACGGGCGATCGAAGTCACGGTAGCTCAAGTGGTAGAGCAGCGGCATATTGAGCCGAAAGTCGTGGGTTTGAATCCCGCCTGTGACACAAATTTTTCATTTCGAAAAAAATTGTGTATAATTTAGTATTTATATATTTAATAGAAGCTGATAAAATTTAGTATTAATCTAGAATCACACCTGTGAATCGTACACAGTCCCGCTAATCTAGTACAATCGTTAATAAAAAGTGTTTCTATATGAAGCCGCGATTTGCTTACAATTAGAATAAAATCAGGTAGTCAGGGGACCGCGGTAGCCGAGTGGTTATCATGAGAGACTCTCACGCCGCGGTCGTGGGTTCTATTCCCACCGTCGCCTCTGGCCCTTTTTTCACAATAACCCTCCCAAATTTGAACACACATATATGAATTGTCACATGGCTAATATGCATTGTTCATAACGCCAAAAAAAAAAAGAAAAAAAAATCGGGTAGTCGATTTGAGAAATTTGTTGCACGGGCGATCGAAGTCACAGTAGCTCAAGTGGTAGAGCAGCGGCGTATTGAGCCGAAAGTCGTGGGTTCGAATCTCGCCTGTGATACAAATTTTTCATTTTGAAAAAAATTGCGTATAATTAATTGAGTAACAATACCAAATGTTAACGTGAGGTCTCTGCTTTGAGGGAGAGGAGGTGATTAAACAGGTGGGATTTAAAGGAGGAAAAGGAGGCAACGTGACGAATAGAAAGGGTCAGGGAGTTCCAGAGTTTAGGGGCTCGGATCAGAAAGGATCCTTCGAAGGTATGGGTTGTATGTTGCGCAAGGGTAAGGTCGATTGGGGATGAGCAGGTCTTACAAGTGAGATGTGAGGAATTGAATTGGAGGTACTCATTGTTGTAAGGAGAGCGTCAAAACTATATAACTATATTATTAACGTTTAAGTTTCGTGGGACTGAATATTTGAAATATAGTGCATGGCAGTGGTGGAACCAGAAAGTGTAGTTTTATTACCTCTAGGGCAGTAATTTTAGGAAGTCAATACTGAACCCATTATCTTACATGGATCTTTGACTGCACTAAGGTACATTGAGTAAGTTCTTCTGGAAGGTCCATTTATTGGGGATAATTTCATATCGCATGATAATCCTTGACCACATATAGATCGAGTTGTCACCCATTACTTGGAGGATGTAGGGATTACCACAATGAATTTCCAGTTCAACTGACATGAATCCTGTAAACACATATAGGGGCATGATAAAGAGAAGGGTTAGACATCGTTTGCCACCTCCAACAAGCATTGAACAGTTTCAAACTGCTCTTGTTGAAGAAGGATTCTGTTTCACAAGACAAAATCTGATCACTTGATGCCTAGGAGACTAGCCCCTCCGGGAGGCCAGAAGCGGTAATACACATTATTGAGAGAAAAACTAGGCCATGAATTGTTAAATTTTCATCGATCACTAAATGATTATCCGGTGTTTTGGTGAATTTTCTTCCAAATGATCATAATTAAATGATGATAACTCATAAATTTCAGATATCGTTTAATTTGGTTTACATTAAAATAAATGTATTGTAATTAATATAATAATAGAAATAGATATAGTTTGAAATAAACAACTTTTTTTTACTTTAAGTGTATTACGAATTTTTTAATGTTAAAAATAGGATTGACAATGTTTTTGTTCAATGCTTAGTTCCTTCATCAAGCTTTCAACGAATATATCCCAATCAGGACTTTGAAACTAAAATACTAATTAAGTTACTTAAGGTTTTTAATTGAGATAAAAAAGTCAATGGCACGAGTGGGATTCGAACCCACAATCTTCGGCTTGATACGCCGCTGCTCTACCACTTGAGCTATCGTGACCTCGATCCACTCGGACACCAAATTCCCATCTCAACCGCACCTTTTGAATTTTCCCTCCTTTTTGCCATTTTTCAAGGAAGAATTCGAAAGGTTGGGTTGAGATGGGAATTTGGTGTCCTAGTGGGTCGAGGTCATGATAGCTCAAGTGGTAGAGCAGCGGCGTATCAAGCCGAAGATCATGGGTTCGAATCCCGCTCGTGCCATTGACTTTTTTATCTCCACCAAAAACCTTAATTAATTGTAATTTATACTTAATTATTACTGGCATTAAAAAAATGTCACTATTTTAGATCTTTAGAAAAAAAAAAATATGGGGTTACCATTTACATTTTTTTCTATAACCCTTTGTTTTTGAGAAAAGTATTCACATTGAAGTAGAAGGAACTTTTTTTTTTACGAGGGTTCGCAACAGCAGAGGTCATATCAAACCTCAGGGTGCCAATGTTTTTGAAAAAAAGCACATTTGTAAGTATGTTGGGTTCAAATGTAGGGTCGCTGGATTCGAACCCACGACCTTCAGCTTACAGTGATGAGTGCCGTGTCAACGCCTAAACCGTTGCGGCCACCGACACCCCCGTAGAAGCAACTTTATAAATCAAAATGTATATACAATATTAAAATTATAGCATGAACTATATTTGATAGGATAACCTGTAGGAGAGTACATGCTACCTACAGAACCTCTCTGGTCAATTCTCCCTTTGGTGTTCCTCGAGGGAGCATCTTAAGTCCATTACTTTCCAACATACACAGCTGACTTCTTTCAAAACTAACACACTCACACCTTTGGTTATGATAAAACTGTATCCTAGCAGTTTGATCCCGCCAAGACCAACTCCTTAATTTAGTTGTTCCATGAAGGGAGAATAAAAAATAAATGGAAACAAAATCTCAATATATGCCCCTTTACTCGCCGTCCTGTTTATCTGAATCAAATTCCTCTTCTTGCAGCAAATAGGGTTAACTACTTAGGTCTATACGTACATAAAAGATATGGAGTCCACTTACACGACTAAAAATGACAGAATTGCACTACAATTGTACATGCAGACTAAATTAAAAAACTGTTAGACATAGTTCCAAACTTATTATTTACAACAAAAAAATACTTTATACAGCTCTTCTAGCTACTATTTGGACTTAGGGACTGGAACTATAATACTTCCAGTCAAAAATCGTCTGCACAATCTCTTTATTCCAACCCAACCACCAACTCCATGCCATTTTTACTTACCCACCTTTCCAATCACCTTAGTAGGTTGAGGTATGAAAATATATGATGAAGATGATCATTTGATGATGATTTAAAGAGAAAAGATGAGCCGTAGTAGATTCTGGCTAAAACTAAACCAGCAACTAAAGAAAAAACCAAAAGTGCCAAACAAAGAAAACAGTCAAGACCCAAAAATAAAACATCATCAGATTCAAGTGACAGCAAAGACGTTTTCCGATAAAAAGAAGAAAAAAGAAAGAGTCTGATGTTGAGAAAATGAACAGATTAGTTGAACATATATTAACGTGGGCTGTTCCTACAAAATCATTAGAAATAGTTTTCAAGTTCTGATTAACGAGATATAGTCCTTGAAAGCTTGATGAATGAACTAACCTTTTTCTTTCAAATTCGCCCTATCCTTGATTTTTTTTTTTTTTTTAACATATATATATACAATTATAATATTAAGGCTGATATCAGATTGCCTTACTGAAAATCAAGTCAAAATAGCTTGTGAGTTTACAGAATTCCATTCGTTTTTAGGTAATTTAGGTTAGAGTGGTGACATTTGAGTATTGGTCTTAATATGACAATAATACAATTAATTAAGGAATTAATTAAAAAAGTCAATGGCACGAGCAGGATTCGAACCCACGATCTTCGGCTTGATCCTCCGCTGCTCTACCACCTGAGCTATCGTGGCCTCGATCCACTCGGACGCCAAATTCCCATCTCAACCCAACCTTTCGAATTCTTCCTTGAAAAATGGCAAAAAGGAGGGAAATTTCAAAAGGTGCGGTTGAGATGGGAAGTTGGTGTCCAAGTGGATCAAGGTCACGATAGCTCATGTGATAGAGCAGCAGCATATCAAGCCGAAGATCGTGGGTTCGAATCCCGCTCGTGCCATTGACTTTTTTATCTCAACTAAAAACCTTAATTAATTGTAGTATATTAATTGGTCAAGCGGACCACGAAATTAGTGAATTTATGACAATAATATTGATTAAATCCGTTATATTTACTGGTCTATTGACCAAATTACTTCTTCCATTTATTTAATCTTTTTATGCATGGGTATTGGTTGAAATGAAAAATTTAGTGCCATGAGCAGGATTCGAACCCACGACCTTCGGCTCAATACGCCGCTGCTCTACCACATGAGCTATCGTGAAGTGGTTAGAGCAGCGTTGTATTTAGCCAAAGGTCGTGGGTTCGAATCCCGCTCGTGACACTAACTTTTTCAACTTAACCAATACATAAAAAGATTAATTAAGTGAATGAAGTTATTTGGACAATAGACCACTAAATATAATGGATTTAATAAGTAAAACGGAAGTATAACTTCACTAACAGCTCCCTGTGGCCACTTCAAATGTCACTGAGAATTGACTCCTCCTGATTACACGACATTTGAAAAATGGCAAAAAGCAGGGAAAATTCAAAAGGTTGTAGGTTGAGATTGGTGTTCGAGTGGATCGAAGTCACGATAGCTCAAGTGATAGAGCAGCGTATTCAGCCGAAGGTCGTGGGTTCGAATCGCGCTCGTGACTCTAACTTTTTCCTTTCAACCAAAAACATTACATAAAAAGATTAAATAATATTTATGTTGATCTTGTTTTGTCGAGGCAAAACTTTTTTTAAAAATATTATTGTTATATTCCCTTTCATTTTTATTATTTTTAATATCACATTATTTTGGATCAAATTTCAATTGGGCTAAGGAATAGTTAAATAATTATTTAATTTAATGTTAATATTATTATTAATTTTATTACATTAACTTCCACAATTAGAGTACTTTTATAAAATAATAACCCCCAAAAATATGCATCGACAGATTATTACTTGTTTTGTTGTTATAAGTTTCATACTGAATTGTAGTAAAATCTGTTTTGGCTGACAGCATTCAACTTTATAGATGAAATTCCAAATTGAAATACAGTCAACCCTATTATAACGCGATTAAATGGTTGTAAGCTATAATAAACTCAGAAGTAGTAAAAAGTGAAAGTAATTCCTTTCATAAGGAGGTTTTAATGTCCAACTACCCATTGGGTGTCACAAACGAGTGCCAAACCGCTTTACAATTCTTTCCCTTTATTATTCAAAATAAAATAAAAAATCCATGCCAGGATTTGAACCCAGGGTCTCTAGCGTGACAAATACAAGTCAGACACCCTAACCACTCTGCTACTGCACTCCGTTTCAGAGGATTATGAAATAAAATCGTACATATACATAAGGCAAGATGCAATAGGGGCAAGTAAGGTTCGTTGTTGCACTGCAACCTAGATCTGTTGTGGAACCCCTATGATTATGTCTATACCGTACTTTTGCCACAAAACTAAGCACTTTTTTCAGTGTCTCTTGATGGTTCTCGTGGTGTGAGAATTGCCTTACTGAAGTGACTGTTACGTATTAGGTCCAACTATACAGGTGGGTATTTTGAAGTTGCTGTTTATTTAAATGTGTTGGATTTGTGCCATGTTCAGTGAGAATTCAGTACAAGGTGGCTGTATACAAGCTAGTGCCTCATATTCACAAAGGATATGTGTGAGTGCCTCCGGTTTCTCTTGACAGAGTTGGCATGTGTCTGTCTCTGTTTTATCCATCTTTTTTATGTAGTTGTTAAGTGGTATATAATTTTACTGAAATCCTGATTGCTGGGAGAGTGGCGTATCTTCACTATCCTTTTTCAGACATTATGAATCGCTTATCTTGCCTCAGATTTTTGTCATTTGTCCAGTGCTTGATTGTTTTCTTTCTCAAGCCATTTTTCCAGCACCAACTTTAGCATACTCTTTGGTGCACCTAGTTAGTCCACTTCTGTGCCTAGTTGATCAGTTTGTTTGTTTCCTTCTATAACTTTATGTCTTGAAACCTCAATTGTGTTTTCCTAGAGCCATTAGGCAATTTAAACATTCCCAGACAAGTTTGGAGCTAATAGCATATTTTTTACTGCCTTTATAGCTGCCTGACTGTCTGAAAATAGATCAAATTTCATTTTCTTCTTTATCAACTTGTGTGCATGGAGTTGGATTGCATGGATGTCAACTTGGAAAATAGTCAGAACCTCTCCAAGGGGTTTTGCTAGGGTTTCGGCCCATTTACCTCTTTACCTACTACCTGTTCCATCTTAGATCCATATGAGGGCTTTCTGAAACTGGGTTCCCTTTCTTCCAAAGATCTGTTTTTTATGACCACCAGGAAGAGTCAAAGTTTTTTGTTTTGTTTTTGTGGCCTCGTTGTTATACATTAGCCAACGAACCGATTTCGAGGGCCGTGCATCCACCAGAAGCCAGACGCCACCAACCTGGCCGCAGCGAACGAACAGGGAATGACAGGGCTCTTCTCTCATATTCTCAATCTTAAAGGCCTAATTTTAAATCCATTTCGAGGGACCGTTTTGGAGATGTGGATAAAAACCTTACATCGAGATATGTGGAAAAGTCCACATCTCCCAATCCCCCGGAGCCAAACTTGCTCAGGGAGCCCTACCAACCCCACCCACCCACCGCAGACAAGCCAGCCGCGCCCAGCCCCCGACGGACACAGCCCTCCCTAGTTAAGACAAGGGACTCATTTCAAATTTTCATGTTACACTTATAAACAAAATCTAGGAGATGTCCATATATTACACTGTTGTTTAAGGCTAAAAGAGACTTATAGTTTATGGGTTTGGCCACTTCCTTCATACCGTATAACCTATCCAAAAAATAGTTCCTCTCAGTTAAGTACCCTGGACATATCATGATCTTATGTTCTAAGTCCTCAGGGATTTTGCAGAATTTACATTGATCGTTCTGCTTTTGATTTATTTTATGAAGGTAAATTCCACAAATTCCATGATTAGACCTAAGCCTATTTATAATTGTGATATCCCTCTTGGAAAATGGAACATTTTGAAACCAAGGCTTTTTGGACAACTGAGGTTTTATAGAAGAGTAGAATTTTCCGGTTTGTATACTTTCACTATACTTCTGCCACTTTATCCAATTTTGGGTCTTAATTGCACTTTTTGCATCTTGCAAAGGGAGGGTGATAGGAGATACTAAGAGTCAAAGTTAAGTTTTCTTTTTTTATAGATGTAGGTTTTACCGTCTCAAGCCATTTTTCCAGCTCCAACTTTACACTCCTGTGTGCCTGGTTGTGGTTCATGTGAGAGGGTTGCCCTATTTTGCTAGTTGGTCAGACTTTGTTTTCTTCTATACTTTATTGCTTTTACCCTAAGAGCAACAGGAGGGAGTGAGGTGCCTTGTGCTCCCTGACGAATCATGGCAATGAGAGGACTGGTTCCTAGGGGCTCGATGATGGGAACGGAGAAAAAGGTTCTACAGAACTCGAGATGAAGGGGAAAATAGACCTTTCATATAAAACAAAGATGAGGAGGCGTTTCTCATCTAGAGGAAATAAACAAAAACAAAGCAAGGCAGAGAGGAGGCTAGAGATAAAGCAATATTGACTAGGAATAAGGGGTAATTATTATAGGTATGGTACTTACACATGGGAGAGGTGTTCATGAGGGCGATGGAGAAGGCTTCTCCATCCTTGCCCAGTAGGAAGCCCTTTTTATAAATGCCCTAGCAAAAACAGGGTACCTCCTACTCTGGTCTTTCAATTCCCTTCCTTGCCTTCTCACACCTTTTCCAAGAGAGGATCTGTCATCCCGACATCACCACAAAGGGAAAATTGTAGCTCAAAGGAAAATTTTTTATTTGTTTGGTGATGGCGCTTTTGAAAAAAGCACCTTCCGTTTGCTCAGTTTAGAAGTTGAAATTTTTTATTTGGAGGATAAACTGCTCTGGTTGTCCATCAATTGTTCATGGCCAAATTCAAGCTTTTCAAACCCCACTTTCAACACAAGATGCAGAGCAGCTGGATAGTGTTGGAGCAGCGAGTTCCTCAAATGGTGCCTTAGAAGAATTTATTGAATTGTGATTTTTTCCTAAAACACAATGTGAACGACCTACCTTTCAAAAGATTTATGACTAGAGATTTAAAGGGACTTAACAATATTAAGTAAGGTTTTTAGTTGAGATAAAAAAGTCAATGTCACGAGCGGGATTCGAACCCACGACCTTCGGCTAGATACGCCGCTACTCTACAACTTGAGTTATCGTGACCTCGATCCACTCAGACACTAACTTCCCATCTCAACCCCACCTTTTGAATTTTCCTTCCTTTTTGCCATTTTTAATTGGTCAAGCGGACCACGAAAACTAATGAATATTATTAGGGGAGAAATAATCCTAGTGAAAACACATCAACCCACTGTTACCAAGTCCAAAAGCCAGATTATCCCAAGAATGTGCATTTGGTTGGAAGAGTTTACAGTTTTATTAGCTTCTTCTGCCCAAAACTGTAAATTCTGCACACTGAGTTATTAGAAGTCAGCAATTGAACAAAAACCTCTAGCATTGACTAATCACAAGGGGATTTTTTGTCACTAATGTGATAAAAGAGGGCTATTGCAATTTTTGTCCGGGTTATAAGAGTGCCAAATAGGAGGGTTGACTGTATATTCAATTATTCCAGCTTATAAATCATAAACATCTATCAATATTTATAAAACAAACCAACCATCTGAGCATTTAAGAAAGTTGATATGAGTGTTTGAGTTTTTAACTCCCCCAAACAATTCAGGAAAGATTTAGCAAAAATCCGCTGTAAATTATTTGAAAATTTGAATTTCAGTATGCTAATGAGTTTAATTTCTTTTAATTTAAAAGGATTATGTTATAAAATAAAAAAAAATTATTAAAAATCTGCTGTAACTTAGTGAATAGTGTGGGTGTTTGTGTGTATGGCCTGACCGGATTCATGCACATGTGTGTCACATTGGGTGTGTGTAGTTATGAAGTTAAAAATCCAATGCATTCTATTATTTCATGACATTCTCATTTCATCTGGACTCGTGAATTATGCCACATTGTCTAGTCTAGTTACACGTGTTTTATCGCTTGTAGTCGCCTGATGAACTATTTTAACATGCATCGGGCTGGAGGGTATGTGTCAAGTGTGAGAATTTTCAAAATTAAACGATTTTAAAATTTTATAATTTTTTCCTTTTTATTGTTTGACCTCATAATGTGTATTGTAAGTTGTCACTTGAACCTTGAATCTTAAATCACATAATTTAATCTTAAATCCATATCAAATTATGTGATTTAAATTTCATCAGATGTCCTTAGACTTTAGTTTCATTTCTCTTGATATGACACAAATTTTCTCTTCATCGGTCTTAGGTTCGTTGCCGAGTTAATCATTCTTTCTCTCTAAAGTTTTTTTCTAACCTTTTAGTGTATTTCTAGTGTAATTTTCTAATATTTTAGTCTCTTCCCTTGTTGTAAAAGAAATAACAAAATAAATAAATCAAGATTTACAATCAGCAGTTTCCAGGTGAAATGGAATCAACATGGCTTCTTTATTACAAAAATAAACTAAATAAACATAGAAATAGTAATAAAAAGACAACTTGAAACAATGGACTTTGGATAAAGTAGAGTAAAGAAAGAAATTAAAAAAACACAAGATATTCGACAAAGGATTACGATATGAAAAGAAACTTTGCTTGACAGTTATAGCAGCATAGGAAAAATTAAAAGCGTTTTGTATTTTTCCTGTTTGTTCCTTTGTCATCTCAGTATGAGAAAATTTCCAGTTTTTAATTTGTCTTATGAAATTTTTTAGTAGTAATTGCAACATTCCATTAATATTTACAACCTACATTATCAATTAGTTTCTAATTTTTCTTGTTCTATAATAGACATCCATTGAACCATTGAAAATTCGGCCAATCAACCAATCGGAGGAACGAAGTAAAGACAACGCGAGCGCCGTTGAAAGATCTGACAATCCAGAGCATATAATGGATCTTCTTGACTTAGAACTTGAACTGAGTAATATCCAACAGGGTATCAACCAAATGGATAGAATAACGCCTTCAGACCCTTTTGGACCAGCTGCGACAAATAAAGTTTCAACGGATCCTTTCGGAGATTCATTTAATCCACTGTCCAACAAAGCCAAACTTCCACCACCACCGGACACAGGAAAGAAAACAAAGTCGAACGAAAAGCACTGGTTTGATCAAGAAACAGAAGCGTTATTTGAAGAAACTGAATTGCCGACTAGTTTAGCTTCAATCCAGTCGAATGCACCGACAAGTTTTCCTTTAACAACAATATCTGGATCTCCCTTACCTTCAGAAGCAGTAAGTTGATTTTTATAAAAAAAACAAAAATTGTAGTTTTAATATGAATCGTAGGGATCAGAATCTTAAGTTGTCTTGGTGTGATGGTAAATTTCCACCCCTGTGGACTTAACAAGGTCCCTCCACTTTAAATGTTTCTCGGTTGAAAGGCTTGTTCATTCATCCTGAACCTCTCATCTTCATTATATTTTTTTTTTTATTGGATTTTGAATTTCTTCTACCATTATCTGTGGCAGTCACAAAATTGATGGAGAACCTGCACTGGGTCCGTCTACTCGTGGGTTTTTGATGTTACTCCTCCTTCAGTGAGGGACTATCTCAAAGCCGAAATGCATTTGAGTAACGTTCAAAACACATGGTTTAGACCAGTGTTGGTTCAACATATCAAAAAAATTGTTATCTTAGCTTTAAATATAAATAAATGTTATAAAAGTGAATTTTAAACTTTTAGGTTTGATAATATTGATATTAGTTCATATATACAAAAAGAAGATGAACAATGTGATAAAAATTAGGATTCATATCATACGAATAAACGCATACTAATTATGTCACCCATCTAACACATAATCATCAACAAACATGACATTATTACATGATGTAAAGGTGCTCAAAGACGGAGGAATAACAAACTTAATTCACATTTATTTTCATACCACTAAAAACACTTCAAAATAAATAATTTAAATGTTTAAGGGAAGACATTAAACCAAGCAAAAAAAAAAAAATGAAGAACTTTATCTAAATAAAACTAACACCAATAAAGTGCACCAATAAGCCCCTGCCACAATAGACAGATGGTATTTAACGACTTTCTTTTCCTCTATGACCTAGATGGAACTCCAATGATTATGACTATACCATGAAAAGTGTTTTTTTTGCCAACAAAACTACGCTCTTACCTTGTCTCAGTAGTTCTCATGGTGTGAGAATTGCCTAACATGGCTTTTGAACTGGCTTCAGGTTATTGGGTCTGTCTACACTCGTGACATTTGTAATTTTAGTCAAACGTGTTGTGGCTTTCCATCATACTCAGTGAGGAGTCAATATAAAGTATACAGCTAGTGCCTCACATTCACAAAGGTGTTGATGTCTCTGGTTTCTCTTGATATTCAGAATATTTGTCTCTGCTTTATCCATCTTTTTATGTGGTAGTTAAAGAAGTCTTAAACTTTCCTTACATCCTGCCTGCTGGGAGAGGGGAGTACCTTCGCCTTCTTTTTTGAGAGATTTATAAATCTCTAAGTTTACCTCATAAATGCTTTTATCCAGTTTAGTGATAGTTTTGATATTTAGTGATCATTTTTCCTGCTCCAAATTAAGCTCTCTGTGCCCCTGTTTGGGCTAGTTAATCAGCCTGTTTCCTTCTATACCTTCATGTCCCTGTGATTCAAGGTAACCTTGTGTTGTCCTAGGATTATTAAGACAATTTAGGCATAACCAGACTAGTTTGTAACTAAAAGCATACGTAGTGCGTTAGCTGCCTGACTGTCTGAAAGGAGATCTGTGCACCTTCCATTTTTTCTTTATCCACTCATGGAGTTGGATTGCATGGATGTAAGCTTGGAAAATAGTCAGAACCTCTACAAGGGGTTTCGCTAGGGGTTTCAACCCTTTTACTCCTGCACCTATTACCTGTTCAATCTTAGATCAATCAGCGTACCTTTATAAGGGCTTCCTGAAACTGGGTTGCTTTTCATCCAAAGATCTGTTTTCTGTGACCACTAAGAAGAGTCAAAGATAAGTTTTTACTTCTTTTATAGCTATGGGTTTCACCTTCTCAAGCCATTTTTCCAGCTCCAACTTTAGCACTCCTGTGTGCCTGGTTGTGATTCAGGCCCTGTGGGTGAGAGGGCCACCCCTTCTTAGCTTAGCTTATTGGTCTTCTTAGCTAATTTGTCTGTCTGTTTCCTTCGTACCTTAATGCCCTGGAACTTTAGGTTAACCTTTTGTTTTCATAGGACTGTTAAGCAATTTAGGCATTCCCAGACTAGTTTGGAGCTAAAAGCACACTTATTAAGTGCCGATGGATCCGTGCAACTTTTTGTTTTCTTCTTAATCGATTCCTGTTCAGATTTCATGGACGCCAGCTTGGATTATAATTGGACTGAAGTTCTAACATACTGAAACGATGGGCAGACCCAAATGATCGGAAACAACCTAACTACATGTTCATGCGGGGAATAATTTTCAGATCCCTTTATTTCCAAATGGTCGATTGCTTAATGAGAAACATTTTATGTAGAAATTGATCTAAAATAGATTTTCCTGTAATATACCATATGATAGACTAACACATATCTGTACATAATACTAACAAGGGTGTGCGTGCATGTGTGTATGTAAGTGTACACAGATGTGCATGTAAGCTGAATTGTAAAACTATTTTTGAAAACTGTTTTGGAGGAATACTTTAGTAGTAAGTATTTAGAACCTGGAATGTTTCTGTTGCATTTACTGTAATTATTATTATTATTTTATTTATTTATTTACTTTTTGTATGACAAACAGATAAATTTTCAACAAGTAAACATATTATATATTTATACCATTTTGGCACAAAGTGATTATTTTTTTCTTTTGTTTTGTGCACAAATTGAAAGGACTTAATTGCGCATTGGGTGGTGATTCTTGTTTGAAACAAGAATATGCACCCCAGAAAGAAAAATTACAATATTACTTTTATGCATTTATGATCAATCATAGTAACATTAAAACTGGTGTAATGGTTTATTTTGTATTTTTTAGGCTGCAGATGATGCCATGTTGAAAAAACTCGACCTCTCACCGTCACGTGATCAATTTGATGTGTTCACTGACCTAGATCCTCTTGGAACAGGACGAAGCAAACCGTACATCGACAAGAAGGATTTTTTTCAAGATCTTAAAAATCCGCCAAAGAAAGTGCTTAAAGATCTAGTCACGGAGGTGCCTGTTGAAAATAAGAAAACCCTTTTTCATGGTAATTTTGAATGTGATACACCTTCGGCTCAACAGAGTAGCAAATCTGAGGAAGGAAATGTTTCCAAAACGTCTGCTCCGGCTCAGTTGTTTTCTGATCCGTTTCAAGACGATCCTTTCGATAAGGATCCATTTTCCGAAGTGGATTTTTCCAAATCTATTTTCACCCCTTCAAGCAGCAGTGATCCTTTTGAAAAGTTTGCCGATTTCGCTTCGTTCCCTAATCAAATCGAGAATATCTATGCAACTGTTGAAACTGTGAAACAGTCCACTTTCTCGGGTGAACTTTCGAAATCGACTCCGTTAAAAGTTTCGCTCCCTCCGGAAAAGTTAGGTTCAAATGAATATGCTTCTGTCAGCCCGATACAGTCTAGGAAAGCTAGAGGGTACCAAAAAACAAACACAATAGGTTGTGTGATTTCAAAACCTCCTAGTCCAAAACAAAAAACTCGCTATAAAATGCTATCTCAAACGTCAGATGTTTATGGCGAGAGGAACTCCCCGATAATGGAAGGTGTAACAATCAAATCGAGAAACACTTATTTTACCACCCCTGAAAAACAGTACAATGACAGTTCGGCGCCTGAACCTCCTCCTAGATCTGCTCTCAATTGTTTAAGCATGAAGCCTCCTCCTCTGCCTCCTAAACGGATTCCTTGTGCCATCTCTTCAAGGCCTCCACCCCGGCCTCCTCATTCTGATTACGACTATATAGAAAATTATCAGACTACTCATTTTACCAATATTAACAGCCCTCCTTTACCGGCGCCAGCGAGGAAACCAAAAATTATCGGAAAACCGAGTACAGATACTGAATACTATTTACAGCCTTTTCCCCTCCTTCCACCGCCGAAGAAAAAGAGTGCTGCGAAGAACGTTTCTGCAACGAGTGAGATTTACGCTTCTACTAAACTGATTTCGAGTTCGACAGCTGCTGCTGTCACCAGTCCTCCCACTTTTACAACTACAACCGTGACCAGCACGGAAACGGTACCTTCTTCTTCGGCAGCTTCTGCTAATAAATCTTTAGATATTACTCTCAGTCAATTAACAAAAACAGGGTTTAGCGATCTTGCGGCTACCTTAAACATGTCTCCCACATCGCTTTCTAAAATGACATTACAGGAATTGACAAAATGTTTAGCCAAGCTTTCTAATAATGATAATCAAAATAAAGATTTAAATTCACAAGCTGTTTTAAACAGCGAGTGTTATTCTGTGGATGAAGGGGCTCCCTTTAAAGCTGAATTTGAAGCGCATTTTACTTCAAACGAATTTCCTAAGAAGGAAGAAGAATCTCTTTTTGATAAATATGCAGTTTTTAGAGAGCTCCTTGAAGAGGAGAAAAAGCAGTGTGAAGAAGTTAATGAGGAAACACAAGTTGGCGACAAGGTTGAGACAAATCAGTTCGATGAAGTAGACGAGAGAAAAACGGGTGAGCCGACTAAGGTTGAAAATGTTGAACCACCGTCAGAAGACAGATATGCAGCTCTCAGAGATATTTGTCTTGACGAAACGATTGAAAAATGTGATGATAAATATGAAGATCTGAGTGATAAGGATGATAGTATTATTGAGCCGTCAAGGCTGGAAGAAGACACCGATCTTCTACCTCAGTCACGTCCTCATAGTGAGAGTACAGAATCTCCGACAGTCACTACAAAAGAACACCAATCAATTATGGAAGCAACAATAATGGAAGAAGATATAAGCGCCCTGGAAGTCGATGAGGAAGATGTACCAGAAGAGTCTATTGATGAAACTCTCAAAGAACAACTCGAACCTGATAGCGTAGTCGATAATTCTGTAAATAGAGCAACAATTAATAAAGTAAATGATAATATCCAGTATTCTCATCCTGAAGGTGTCGCCGAGGCCAAAGGCAGTACAGAAATAAATTCTTCATGGGCAAAATTTGACAGTAACAACATGCCGCTTGAAAGTGCATCAAGTATACACAGTGAAGGGCATATATCGCCCTGGTCTACAGAGAGCAAAGATAACGATTTATCGCCGGCTTGCAGAGATAAGCGTAAACACCGAAAAGTAAGAAGGCATAAACAAAACCAATGGCAAGAGGACGAAGAATCGGAAGAAGGGTGGGATGGCCGAGTGGAACACAGCTCATGGAGTCCATCATGGAGAGAAAACGGGTGGAGTGATGGTGACTCGTTGTACAATGAAACACACGGTTACATCGAGCACGATTATCCAAGTCCAAGAAGAGGGCGAAGAAGACGCATGTCTCCTTGGAATTCTCGTGAGCAGTCCCCGTGGGAAGAAGACGACAGAGACTTGAGCGAAGATCAATGGGAAGGTTCTAGATGGCAAGATGATGTATGCCAAAGGCCAAAACATAGGGGTCAATCATGGGAAGATGAAAGGAGAAGGCATTACGAAGAACCAAGGAAACCGAGAAACGTCAAAATGTGGTCAAATGAGCCTCACGCTTGGGAAGACGATGAAAGGTATCAAAAACGTAATTACATAGACAGAAGAAGAAGAAAATGGGATGAAGATGTACATAATAGGAATAGAAATTGGAGAGAAAGAGACTGGGCTGAAGCTGGAATGAAAATGAGCAATAGATACTGTAAAGAAAGGAGTCACGATTCGCACTGGGATAGTGAATACGGGGAGCATGATGATGAAAGCTCGCATTGGAACCAAAGGCCAAGAAGCTGTGATAGGGGTAGAAGACAATTTTCAGGTCATCATTCGTCTGATAGCGATTTTCCAGATAGGAGATACATGAGGTCTCGAGAGGGCCATTGCTCTGACTTAGATTATAGGCGAAAGGCACAAACATTGCAACGTCAAAAGCAACGACGAAAGCACAGTCAAAATTCACCGTTCGAAGATGATTTTTCATCGCAATTCAGCTTTTCTAAGGAGAGCCCTGGTGGGCCAGATGCTTTTGACCCAGAAATTAAAACATCGCCCGTGCCATTTGAGACTCATAAAAAGCCAGGATTCACCGACTCTTCCAGAGTAAAAGATTTTTCACAATATCCGTCTCATTCAAATATCCATAGTCAACCCGAGTACCGCGATAGTTCTGGAAACAAAATTTCTCGCTCTTATCAACAGTCACCGTTTGAAGACGACTTTACAAGCCCAGATAATAGAAGATGTAGTGGTCGCAGCGCATCCAGTGATTTAAGCGATCCTCGAGGTAGTGATGAGATTTTCCCTGGACATCCCGAATTGCCGAAACCTTCAAGATCTGACGTCGCTAAACGCCCTAAAAGTGCAAATCAAGCAGAATCTCTAACCCGAAACACAAAAAGTTTTAAATCCGTTCCCCCCCAACTTGATTCGCACAAAGTCCCACATCAAACCAAGACCGTCACTCATCCTGAATGCGAGATGTCTGATGTTAACATTGCTCAATGCATGACTGATAAAAAAGGAAACAATTCTGATTGTAAAGGTCGAATTTCAAACTTAAAACGTTCTGATTCAAGTTCCAGTCTGAGAAAATCAGAATCGGTGAATATTTTCGCTAGAAATAACGATCCTTTCGATGATGATTTTTTCTGCGAAGAAAATACCACTCTTCATCGCAATAAAGATAAATTATCCAAAACATTAGGGCATGAATCTAAATGGGCGGATTCTTTTAACGCTTTTAGTTTTGACGAAGAAACAAAATGATCCTACCTTGGAAATTACGTTTAAATAAGTATATAATTGGGAAAACGAGTATGACCTGACAATTGAATAGTACGGATAGTAAGATAAGGATTATTAAAAAAAAGTTTGTCGATTAAAATTGAAAATAAATCAAGAGATTATATAACAAAGTACCAGAAGATCTGTATATTAAGTGTGATTAGGCATGTTTTAACACTTGTACATCGCGTGAATAGCAAAGTTTATACACAATCATTTATAAGGCCCATTTGTACGGCTTTTTATATGCAATTTATAAATGGTTTATACTTATTTATTCTTCGGTATTAAATGTATATAAATACATAATAATAATAATAATATATGCATTAATTATCTCTAAATTGGAAAAGATAAAAGAGATTCCTAGTGTACATAATGTGTAATTATAACAAACCTACTAGAAATATTTTAGTAACATTTATAAAAAAAATAATAATAATCATTTATATGCAAATAAAATTGTTATTTAATGACTGACTTAGTCTAAATAGACTAAAAACCACCACTATATTCGCATATAGTGTCATTAATTAATTGAGTTGTATATTTAAAATATGTAAACGCATTGAACCAATATCTCATTGGAAAAATCTTTGTCTATAGCGGTGTTTCTCAAACTGCAGGGCACAATTAAAATTGCAAAATGAAAATCAGAATTTAAAACGTCCACGATGAATTTTTCAAGACGATATGTAAATTGTTCATTCGTGAAAAGTTAAATTCTTTCGATGGAATATTTCATTTATTCTAAGGGAAAAAATTTTCTATTGTATAACTTGAATGGTTCTGGTTTCTAAACGAAATCTTTGTCATTCTTAACCCCCCCCCCCATTTTTAATATTTGGAATATCTATGTCAAATTGTGTAGTTTTTTGCATTAGACGTTTAGAAATAACTGTACTACTAAAGAAAAAATGTGTTTTTTTTTTTTTTTTATCAACCGATGAATAGAGCGGCATTTAGTTTCAATTCGGTCTTCGTCAGTTCTTACTTCCGCTTAAAAAGTTCGAATCGACAAGTCCGAGCCTTTTTCTAGCATTGTTGAGAATTTAATGGAACATTCAGACTGATTAACAAGTCAAAAACTATTTTTTTCTTGGCTTTCATCTTGTATTTCATAGTTTATTTCTTCGGAATCTTTTAAACCTTAAATATGTGTTGTAATTATTTTGCATACTTTGAATAATTGACATACTCTTTCCAATAAATAATAAAAACCAGGAAGTACGTAATAAAAAGGCACACAGTCATTTTTAACAATCTAATCTGTAAATCTAGTAACATAAGTTTTTTTTTTTTTTCCATATACATATTATTAGATATTACAAATATGATCACAAATCATTTTTTTCACACAGTCACAGCAATAACACTAAGGCCACCACTACATCCAATACTGGCACTCGGTGTGAGGAATTTAAGGGCAAGAAGGTCTCGAGGATATCAGGTTCTCAGGATGGGAATGGGTGTAGAGAGGGCTTGAGCACTAGGGTTAGAATGGATCAATAGGTTGGAGGGAAACTTTTGGAATTTGGAATGGATCAGCTTGTTTACAGAAGGACTTTTGAGGTCATTGTAAGGTTGGTGATGTAGTGAAGAATGCATTGGATGTTTGGATGGCTTGGCAGAACAATGTATGTCCAATATGTTTGCAATAAAGATTTAAGGTTAGTTTACTGTTGACAGTCACAATGTATTTCAGTCCTAGAAGTCTTCGTAGCTGTCCAAGTCTTGTTGTGTGGGGATTCGACGTCTGTTGTCTAGGTATAGTCCTATGTATCTGACTTGATTAGAAGTCTATTTCTTTGTGTCCCCACTTTTAGCACCAGTCTTCGATAAGCTCGAGGTGTTCATGGATGTTTAGAGGTCACTTGGATAGAATTCGGGTTGGTAAACAAAATTTTATCCGTACAGCCGCACATGTTGCATTCTAGAGCATAACAACAGCTAGGTCATTTTAGCCCAAGCAGTTTTTAAACCTAGACACACACTCTTAGATAAATTCTTTATTTACATTCCATTCACTCAGGGTGGTGGAGTAATTGATACTCCATAGCTTTTTACACCGATCATAACTAACCTAATGGTCAATGGGGTACTGAATATTCTGCCATTAATTAAATGAACTCAGAATAAAAATTGCTTTTTAAAAAATATTTTTTTATTGAAGTAACAACTGTTCAGACGTGGGGCTTACAGCAGAGAATGATTAACGGTTACAACAATAAGCGCATAGCGTGGGAAGGGTTTTTTAGATTAGTTATCAAAAGAAATATTGACAGCAGTGTCGGATTACAGGATCTTTCCCTCCTCAGGATGAAAGTTGTCCTCAGCGTTCAACCGGTTTCTTCGGGTTCAATTTCGATGTTGTGAGATGTTTGCTTATCTCTTCTGCTTGGAGCTTAGTCAGCTCTGATGATAACTGCTGTTTTTCTAACATTCTCTATTCTTAAACAATAGATAACATATTACAAAGAGTGTCATTACTAGTAATATTACATACATAATTTTATAATGGTTAACTAGCAGTTGAACTAATTCTTCCAATGGGTCTACATTAATATTGGATTTATGGATTGTTTTAAAACTCACAATTAGATGTTTACATACAACGGATATATACTTTTTCATAATTGATTCAAAATATGTATATGGTTTAACAAAGTTGTTTAGTGTTTCATTTTTGTTTAATAATATTAGTGCTTTTCTTGTAGATGTACAATATTCGTATTACTATGAGTCTTAATTGTTAATTGTTATTATAAGATAAATATTGATTAATGACATTAACATACTTAATAAATGATTTTGGTTGAGGTATGATGTAAAATTCACAATTTTTTTGCATCATTTTCCTCTGATATTCCATTTATACATGGATAATTTAATCTAGACTTTTTTTACAATAATAATTATCTTTAGTAGTGTACGGTCTCCTGCAAGTAACCTCTCGTGTTTCACAATAAGAGAAGGATGGACAATCGTGATGATTGTTTACCTTCATAATCAATTGGGTACGATAGGAAAATATAGGGAATGTAAGGGTAATCGGATAAAATAAGAAATGAAGTCACTATGAATGGAGCAATGTACTCTCCCTATTTGCCATAAAATCTCTGGATCCTTTGATATTAATGATACATGAGTTTTTGATGTTAATTCCCTAATTTCTTTATGTGTTATTATACTGGAATGGATTACGTTTGTTTTACAAAATTCCAAGCTATCAGCTATGTCGTTTATTTTGTTATATAATAATGATAGTGATGTAAATAGGATTGTATATTTCTGGGTAAGTTCTATTGTATTCGTTGTGTTTTCGAAATATTTAAGATGGTTATGTAATTTTACATTATTTTCTTGAACAATTCTTATCTCTTTAATGAATTCTTTAATTAAACGTTTATTTAATGATAGTTGCTTTTCTACGTTGTGTTCTAAAGTATATTCATTTGTTTGAACTTTCATTAATATTTCATCATATTTTTCTTTGCCGTTATGGTCCATATTTCCAGTTAGCCAAGGGATTACAGTCCATAAACCATTAATTAAATCTCTTTTGATTCTAAAATTGTTATTTCTGGTGTTCAGGTGAATACGGCCTAGTTTGTTCTGTGTGTCTTCTAGGTATGATTTGAGTTTTTATACTTGATAGGTTTCTATAATTTTGGGGGTTTTGTTCAGTAAGATCCGAATGTTGTCTAATTCGCCTTGATAGATGACATAGTGCAGTAATATTGGCAGTGCATTCGTACCCGATCAATCAGGTAGATCAACAAAGACAGACAAACAAAACCCAAAATATTAACAACAGACACATTTTTAACAATTGTCTCTTAACATTATCTTTATCAAAATTATTAATATCATTTGGTTTATATTCAAAAATTTCATATATTTCCATGGGCATGGGACTAATGGTCATTAGCTCGTTGGAATAGACAATACATCTACATTTCTTATTTTTATTTTAACCAAACCTTCGTTAATCCTATATTTTCCATTGTCGAAGGGTTTTATTATCGTGATTTTTGTGTTCGGCATTGACCTAACAGGCAGCTCGACTATGTTAGTCCCTTGTTTAAGCTTAATTTTTCTTGGTTCAGTTTGAAACAAATTTTTTTTTACCTTTTTCATATTCTAATACATTTTTATCAAAATTAACATTGGCATTAACACAACTTAAAGTTTCATGTCCAAATAAAATATCGTATTTATCCGAAAAATTGAATAGGTATATATTTTTTTTTTTATTATTAGTATAAAATATTTCCTCGAGATCAAATAGAACATATTCAGTTCCTTTAATTTCTCTAGCCGGAGTCTTTACAATGACTCTTCTCTTTATATAGTTATCAAAGGGGATTAATGTAATTTTTAAGTGAACCCGAATCAATAAAGCCGTCTTCTGTGTGAATTATCAACAAAATGGGGAAGTGATTTATTAGTTGATTTTAATTCAAATCCTTCCTTTGGGTTGTTGCCCAAGCCTAAAAAAAATGATCAAATTTTTTTGTGATGCTATTAACCGATTTTGATAATTGTTCTATTTGCTTTTGTAATTGTAAGTTTTCAGGATTTTCATTATAATGCATTACTCAGTAATATCTACTTTTTGAAATTTATGAAAACTGTATTTTGTGAGTCTACATTTTGAAACTTTTTTTTTTATTAATTTTTTTTTTTAATTGGGCTTTTGATGAGGTTGGAATTGCTGGTATTGTTTAGACGATGAATAACGATTGGGAATGAGAAGGTCTGAAGTATTCGTGCGTCGCATCTATTGGTACATTTCAGTTATTTTCTAAAGTCCAGTACATTAGGCAAAACGAACTTACGATTGGGAATGTCGAATTTATTTTGAGATCTAGGGGGATATTGCAGTTTCAGGATGGCATGTGGAACTTATATAGTTTGGTATTTTCTTTTGTGAGGGGGTTTGTAATTTGGTATTTTATAGTTAGTGTGTATCGTAGTTGGTTGTCTGTCTGTTTTATTTATTATGTTTAGGCTAGGGTTCAACTTTGTCAAGTCAATACTACAGTTATTAACTTACTTCTAGCTGTGTCTAAATTTTCAGGTTGTAAAACCCACCAAGTGTTGGGTGAATTCCATGTATCGATGTTCTAACATGTGTGGCATCAAGTTGGTCAGTTAAGATTCTGTAAAAACTGATCTTGATGCCAACTATCCTATACCTTATGATCACTATCGTTTATTGTCTAGTCGATTTAAAAATTAGTTGGGGGTGTTCTTAGTTGTTTGACTTCATAACTGTTATTTCTGCTGTTAGAACAGGAATTGTTCTTTTGCCAGCAAAATTCTTGTTTAGTGTTTTTATTAGATCAGTGATATGGGTAGCATTGTTGTTCAAGAGTACTGCTTCTGCAGGGCCATCTAACGGCACATTCCAGCTCTGAATAGAAGCCAGTGATTCAAATCTTTTTCGAGAATTCGCACAATATGCGGTATAAATTTCCTGTATTGTGCCAATCAAATTGGGCAATTTGTACATCGCACCATCATAACATGGATGGTTATGGTATTAGGATATCAGTAGGCAAACATTTCGATAGTTCATTATCAACTATGTTTAATGTGGAGGACAAAATATTTGATCTATTATTATGTGAAAAGGAATCACTTACTGAAGGTTGATCAACAGGTTAGGAGTCTTCTTCCTATGAAGATGATGGGGATGGTGCAGATCTTTTGTAGTAAGGTGATTTTGTCCAGCTGTTGTTGGGGTGTATGACCATGAGTTGCTCTGAAGTCCTCTATTGTTGAACCCAGTGAATTAAGAGTAAAAACTCAAATTGCTTCTCCCCAGGATTAATCACTCAAGTTAAAGACAATTGGTCTTTTCAAAAGAACTTTCGCCGGACCCTGTTCGGGTGCCAATTAAATACTCGGAATAAAAATTACTTTTTAAAAAAGAATTTTTTATTAAAACTACAACTGTTGACGGGGCTTACAGCAGAAAATGATTAAAGATTAAAATAATAAAGGGAAGGGGTTTTTAGATTAGTTATCAAAAGACATATTGCCAGCAGTGTCGGATTGCAGGTTCCTTTCTTGTAACTGTTGACCCTCTCACACTTTGCATTTACTCTCAGCACACACAATAGGGAACCCAAAACAATACATTGGTACTATATACAATAAAACAACCCTATTTCCTTCAAAAATACGAACAGGAGACCCAAATATTCATTATCTGCTCAACTATATACTAGAAAACCCCGTTTCCTTCAATAATCAGAACAGGTCAACAAAATACTCTCTGCTCAACCACAATTCTCATATCGGATGGTATTCCTACACGCTCTCTATACAGAGCCGACCTTTCTCTACATGCCGGAGATTCTCAACACTGCTAGATAAAATGTGAAATTTTACTAATGGTGTGCTATATCATCTTACTTGAAAGAAAGAAAAAAAAATTAATTCTTCTGTAAAAACTTGCTGAAATTGTAATGTAATCTGCAACTTTGATTAACTGATCTAAATAAGAGACTGACACCATTGAGATCCAAAGATTGCATTTTCAATTATAAAACATCTACTAAAAATTCTGTTTCTTTTATAAAAACAAAGTTTTTAAGAGATTTTCATTATTTTTGACCGCCAATATTTTTTTTATTATTATTTTAACTATACGCACTCACTGCTTCATACAGAATAGATTTTAACGCTTATCAGAATACTTTGTCATATTTTAAGTGGTTGTTGTCTTTTTAACGTGTAAATCTGAAATCGAACTCATCGGTAACTGCATTGGCATCATGTATAAGGTATAAGGCACCAATAAGGCTCCTATTCTCGAATATAACTTGTATAAAGAGATTTTTCTAGAAAAAAAAAGGATTCCCCCTATATTGAACGAGTGCATGTATATTTGACTGAAAAGAATTGAAAAGGTTTTTCTTTTTTTTAAATTATTATTTATCATTTATAAATGATTTATATATTTTATGTATCGTTTGATGGAATGATGGGTATCTCAATTGTAGATTATGTAATTTAAACTTTTACACGCTTTATAAAGGCGCAGGTATTTTGTGATACTGATATTTTTTGAGAAGATATTCGACAAATATTTTTGTGTGCACTTAATTAAAAAAACTTTAATGTTGCTGTTTCATTCTGATGATGTGGAATGGTCACCAAAATTCTCATATGTGTAATTTAATTGTTTTTTCTTAGAGAGCAAATCGACGTCAATAGTAAATGTTCACAGTTTTTTCCTCTTTGTGATATGTAGGTGTAATGTAGTTTTAAAAAAATTAATGTATTAAGGTGTAATTATTTTCTAACATCCGTTAACTTTTTTTCCTTTTTTGACTTATTTAACATCTTAATGTAAAAGGTTAGGGAAACACTGAACTATAGTCAATAATTTATACATTCAAAAAGTATCAAGATATATTGTATATGTTAAAATATGTTATTTAAATCAAATTTACCTTGTTTTCTTTGACCTTATGAACAACTTTATGACAGTTCAAAGAAACTTTTTATTTCCATATTGTCATGTTTTAATTTAGCACTTTCATTTTATTATTCTAGTCCTTTCAAACCATCACGATTGTATATTAATAATATTTATCAAATTTTTTATAGCTTAATGTAGACTAATTTATTTTGTACAAAGAATGTATATCTCTAAATTAATTAATTAATGAAGTTGGTGTTATTTTTCTACATTTGAATTTATTTTAATTGCTTTTATTTAACTAGGATTAATTCACTAATTGTTCGATAATTTGGAATTTCTGATGATGTTGTTATAATGTGTTAAATTGTGAATAAAAATTGTAATTATGATAACTGTAATTCAAATCAGAGGCCCGATGTCTTTTATATTAAAGCACTTGTATATATAGATATACGTAAATTGACAATCTAGTTACCTGCATAGATTTACTCACCTGTGATATATTCCACCAGCTGTGTATCAAGTTACGGAATTAAATCTAATTTAATTTGTAAGTTATTTACTCTAAAAAATAATGCCAAATAAGAGAGATTATACAATAATAATTGTCTACATGATAAATAATTGAAAATATACCAAATTAGTTTTAAATTCTGTAATGTTCTGGCTCATACACAGCTGACTGAATACAAATGGGTGACTAGATAAACTCAGGCAACTTGATTTTTATTCAAATACACATATATGACATTTCTTGCATTTTCAATTGTTTTTTATTTATTTATTTAAATAATATTGCGCAAGTGTAAGAGTATAAGTAAAATCTCACATATAACTTTACAGGTTTATCGTGAATGCATATATATTCGATTGCAGTTAATAAGTTCCTCAACAAAGGGAACAATCCTTTGACTAACGTCTTAAGTTACCGCCAAAATAAATAGTTTTTTTATCTGAAAATTATTATTTATTGCCCTTATTGTTTTTATTCTGTTCACTGGGAAAAAAAGAAAAAAATTGAAGGTAAGAACAAGTAATTTGGTTTTCCAGAGCACTGGTTCCAAGTGACCTCAGATTGATTCAGAATTTATTCATTTAGAGTTGGCCTGTTTACACCTTACAAATTACAACCAATGTTGAATGCTGACCTCCTGTGCACTCTCCATAATTACCTAGAATTCTTCGTAAGCTTAAGGCATTTTGTCAGATCCCAAGTTTTAAGTCACAAGTCCTTCCGACCTTTGGCTTTTCTTCTCATGAGTTTACAGCCTGCACATGCCTTTAAAACAGACACATTCCATTGTTTCTTCTTTGTGGCAATATCTGCACAGGCTTGTATCTGCTATAATGAATCTGATATGCTTACGGAGTCAGCAGTATATCAATTTAGTCCTAGTACATCTCTCTGCAATGATCCTTGAAACCTTTTAGCATGCATGTCCTGAAATACAATCCTATTAAGCCGAAGACTTATTTCTTAATCCATTGTATGATGGATCTACATTTTTGTCGATTTAGTATGCTGTAGAAGGTTGATTCGTAGATGTTCCCTTGGCCAATTTATCAGCTTCCTTGTTGCTCCTATGCCTAGTGCTAGGAAGTGGGTGTTTGGTATTCCCCGAGCACTGCAGCTTGTACTTCTCGTAGTTCAGTTCAATTGAGTCAGTCCATCTTTTTACAAAGTAGGTCATTGACTTATTAATACATCCTTTCCTAGGTCATCATCTACTCCAGGTTCCCACTTGAGCAGTTTTACGTTTAAAGATGGGGGTGGCAGTTTATAATACAATCCACAAATGGAGTCATAGTTATATAATGGGTGTTTTCTCAGATGCCAGTGACCTTAGTGCTTAGCTGTATTTAATATGTCCTTCAGTGGTGAATTTCTAACCCCAGGGTAATCGGATTTTCAACAGTTGATCTGTCACAATACACAGACATACAATATCACTAGAGCTATCAAAATAAAACAAAGTCCATCCTTCTTTTAAGAAGTAATAGGTCATTGCTGAAATTTTTTTTTCCAGGATCTTTTGGGTACACTAGGTGATAAATAAATAGATAATATGGGTGGCAATTTCTTCTTCCTTATCACATAACCTACAAATTGTGTCATTGTTATATATACCGTGTTGTGTAGGCCAACACATCATTTTCTCAGATGCCAGTGAACAATGACCTCTAGATTTCTTAAATTTCTTCTTTTGCAGATTGATTCTGAGATGGAGGAGTCTATGTTTGATCTTGTTATTGCAATTATAGGTTCTGGGCCAACGTATGGTCAGTTCAATTGACTTAATCTATCAATTAGTAGGTGTATAAATTCACTGTCATTGATGCAGTTTGTTTTTCTTGGGTCTTCTTGGCACCTTCTTACCTCTCTGCCTAAGTACTCGGATCTTCTAGGTTATGTCTTCATTGAGTGATTATTTCATTTTCAACAATGACATGGATGACAGTTTCATCTTCCTCATTGCATAACCTACAAATTGGGTCACCTTTCAATAAACCTCCTAGTTTCACCCGTTTTAGTTGTTCCAATATGTTTGGTAGTTTTTGTGAGTTCTTTAATCATGAATTTACTATGTATGGCATCTTTGGAGTTTGTACACTTTTCGTTTTATTTTTATAGACTTATTCTGAGATAGAGATGGAGTTTGATCTTGTCATCCCAAGGTTCTGGGCCTTGCAAATCCTTCACTAGTCAGTTTGTCTGCATTACCCAGAATTCTTTTATACCCTGGCACCCAAGATATTGCCATGTTGTTATGTTTCCCTAGGTTTTGGAGATTTTGGATGGGAGTATAAGTGCTGCTCTTATTATGCCAATTATGCCAGTTCTGAGCATAAAGCTTCTTTCAGATGAGGTGATTTAGTTGACTTAACTAAGTTGCCCGGTTGTCTCTCAACTCGTTTTCTGCCGTGTGAAGACTCTTCTTTGCTGGTTTCACACCAGGCAACTTGTGGAATCAATCTCTCTTCCCAACGGGAGGTCATTATGATGTTAGAACCCAAGGAAGCAGGAGCACTTCTTGTGCTTGCTCTTCTGCAAAATGAGAAGGAAAAAGGAGGAAACCTAGTAAAGTGTGGGTTTATCTGTTGTTTTAAAATTGGGAAACGGGCACTTTCGCTCAAATACTGTTGTGCTACATCCCTGCATGCTTTGCTTCTTTTAATTCTATCACTACACTTCTCACACCTCATATCCCATATCGCAGGACTTATATGACTATGTTCAATGAACTTCTCCACAATGAAACTTGCAATTGTAATGCTTTCCATGGTGAACTTAGTTGACTCAACTAGGCGACTGGTGTGAAAGACAAATGTCGAGCAGTGCCTTTTGTGTTGTTACAACCAGTGGGGATTAGTACGCGAGCGGCACTGCTGGCCACTTGCCTGGGTGGATGAGTTGGCTGCGTGTGAAGGGGTTGGGGCGATTCCCAAACATTTTGCTACCACGTTACAATCCTTGACACTCGTCCGTTCGACTAGTAGAATCAACTAGCCGCCTCGTTTGAAAGAGGCCTAAAGGTCTTGCAGGTCCTCCCCAGGCCAGTTTGTCCATTTTTCCAATACCTGGACTCCTTTGTGCACTGGCATCCAAGATATCATAAGGTTGTTATGTTTTTATAAGTTTTGAAGATTTTGGATGTAAGCCTATGTTTGATTTTATAATCGCAATTATCCCAGTTCTGAGCCTAAAGGTCTTGCAGATACTCTGGCCATTTGTCCACTTGTCCAATACCTGGAACAACTTTGTGCACCGGCACCCAAGATATTGTCAGGTTGTTATGTTAAGTTTTAGAGTCATCAATCCAGTCATTTCCAATCGAAACCTTCAAGAACACCTCACACTACTGGAATCATGGTGTAAAAAAAAAAGACTCAAATTCAACCCAGAAAAATCCACCCACATAACTTTCACCCTCCGCAAAAAGATCCCTCCTCCAGTCTACTTCAATCAAATACCCCTCCCAATTGCGGACAAGGTGCGTTACCTAGGACTATACATTGACAAACGTCTGACATGGAATCCCCACACACGACTGATACGACAAGAAGTTATGAAACGTTACAGAGCACTTTCACAACTTCTTGACAGACGTTCTAACCTACCTCTCTTAAACAAGACTACTTTATATCACCCTTGTGAAGCCAATATGGAGTTATGGACTGGAAGCGTGGGGTTCAGCCAAACATTCCAATATCCTACGCATCCAAAGAGCCCAATCCATCATCCTCAGAAAAATCCTTAATGCTCTCTTTTATGTGTCCAACGACACTACCCATGAAGACCTAGATATTCCTTTTGTCCAAGATGTAACCCACTCCCGTTACCAAAAATTTTTCACAAACCTCCCAACCACTATAAATCCTCAAATTCAAATCCTCTCATCCCGACGAATTCCTTCCAACCCTCTTCGCCGACTAAAAAGACGATGGCCACGGGATCTTCTATCCAGTGACAATTGAATAAAGAATAGTTAGGAGTACTACCGGTGGGTAGTTTCTCCACTCTTGTTTTTCTTAATATTTATTCATACATTATTACTAGATACCAAAATGCAGGTAGTTGTAATATACAATAAAAAGAAAAAAAAAGTTTTAGAGATTTTGGATCAAAGTCTATGTGTTTCTCTTATTATGCCAATTATCCCAGTTCTGGGCTTGAAGGTCTTTAACATTATTCTCTGGCCAATCGGTTTGCCACTGTTCTTTGCTCAGAACTCCTTTGTGACCTGGCACCCAAAATATCATCAGGTTTTATATGTTTTGGATACACCCGCAGATTATTTTGGATGTGGCTTTTTTACTATAATGCTTTTTGGGGCTGCTAGTGTGCTGTGAAGACTCTTCTTTGCTGGTTTCACATCAGGCAACTTGTGGAATCAATCTCTCTTCCCAACGGGAGGTCATTATGATGTTAGAACCCGAGGAAGCAGGAGCACTTCTTGTGCTTGCTCTTCTGCAAAAAGAGAAGCAAAAAAGGAGGAAACCCAGTAAAGTGTGGGTTTTTCTGTTGTAGGCTAGGCTATCTGATCCTATAAGGATTTTTTTGTCAGTGTAACCTCTTTTAAGATATTCTAGGGACCAAGGATAGATAGCATTTCAGCTTGAAAGACCATATTTACCAAGCCATTTGTATACCCTATCTTGGAATTGGATGGCATACAGAGTGTTTGATCTTCTGCTTTTTTTCTACCATTTTGTTTCAAAATAGTTAGTCCACATCCAATTTACTTGTTTTTGGATTATGAGCTTTTCCTACCTTCGATGGAAGTAGGTTAAATAATATTTGTAAGCCTTTGGGTTGTAGACTCCTACAAGTTTGGCCAATTTTTGCACATTGTCCGATGTTCGAGTAGTTTGTTTTTAATTTGAGGTTTATTCCATAATATTATTGAAAATATGATTATACTAAGATATTTGCCTTCTTTAGTAGACAATATTTACCTAGGGTTTTTGGCTGTTGCCTTGTGGTATTTGCCTTTTGGTTTTGATGTAGATGAAGGTTTTTGTTATTTTAGGCATGTTTTTAAAAAACCGTTTATACTTAGACATATTAAAATAAGATTCTATTAGTTCAAGGATAACAGGAAAGATAGTAAGATAAAATTGGTGGCGGGGTGAAGTGTTTTTACAAGTCACTTCTCAGTCTCTGAGGACAGTCATTACTGGCGATAACGTCACGGCTCAAGCGTCGAGACCGCCCGAGTTTACCTCAGCCTGTTAATTTAAGAACTTTAAGTTTATCGTCTGCAAATTGTCATTCGCCGGGCGTTTTTTGTCAGTTCGACAACTAAAGACTAAAAAATTGAGAGATGGCAGCATTCACAAAAGGTAAAACAATTTGTCTTTGATTTTGTATCGTTTTGACATTTAAAATATTTTAAAATGAGATTCTAGTTTTTTAAATATGACTGTTTTACAAATAGGTCGAAAATAAATATTCTGTTTTTGCTTTTATCTCAACTTTCACCCACATTTCAATTTCCTTCATTATCTACTTGAAAGAAGTTTTGAAATACTATCTCTCTAACTTCATACTCTCTTTCTCTCACCTCACTCTTTCTTTCTCACTCTCTCACTCAGACTCTGATTCTCTCTCTCTCTCTCACTCTTTCTTTCTCTCTCTCACGCCTCACTCTCACTCAGACTCTGATTCTCTCTGGCTCATTGCTCTCTCGCCCTCACCCTCTCTCACTTTCTCTCTCCTCCCCCATTCCTATCTCTCTGTACCTCCCTCCCACCCTCTCTCTCACTCTCTCACTCAGTCTCTGATTTTCTCTCACTCTCACTCTGATTCTCTCTGACCCTTTACTTTCACACTCTCTCTCACCTCACTATTTCACTCACTCTCTCTCTCACTCACTCTCTCTCACTCACTCTCTCTCACTCACTCTCTCTCACTCACTCTCTCTCACTCACTCTCTCTCACTCACTCTCTCTCTCTCTCTCTCTCTCACCCTCTCTCTCTCTCACCCTACTCTCACACTCGGACTTTGTCTCTCTGGCTCCTTACTCTCTCGCTCTCACTTTCTCTCCCCTCTCCATCTCTCCACCGCCATTCCTCTCTTTGCACCTCCCTCCCACCCTGTCACGCTCTCTCTCACTCTTTCTTTCTCATTCTCTCACTCAGACTTTGATTCTCTGACCCCTTACTCTCTCTCCCTCGTACCTCACTTTTTCTCTTACTTTCTCTTTCTCTCATATCTCTCTCCCTCTCCCTCTCACCTCACTTTCTAACTCTTTCTCTCTCTCTCACTCTGTCTCTGATTCTCTCTGACCCCTTACTCTCTTTCTCTCTCTCTCTCTCTCTCTCTCTCTCTCTNCACACACCCACACATGCATGCACGCATACGCATACATACATGGTTTCTCACACATTCCCAGACTCCACCTCTTTTTTCTGAATCCGACTCACTCCTATCAGACTCAGACTCATTCTCACCTTTTCTCTGTCTGATTCTCCTCACTCACTCTCTAGCTCCAACTTGGGTTCCTGACTCTCCAACTGACTCAAACTCTAATTTTCACTCACTCACTACTATCTCGCTCAGACTCTGGTTCTCACTCACTTTCTAGCTCCAACTCAGTTTCCTGCCCTCTTCAGCTGACTCAGACTCTGATTCTCACTCACTCTCTGGCTTATTCCTGGACAATCTCAAACTGGATATTTATTTAGCATGTTTCTCTAATTTTTGTCACATTAACAAAATAATCTGAAATATTTTCGCTTCAGTATAGAACAACCCTTTAAAAACAATCTATTTTTTAGCAGTAGGGTTTTAGTCTGCGAGTCGGTTCACCATGGACCTACTTTCTGTCCAAATAAACATACATATTTACATATTTATGTCTACATAAATATAAAGTAGAAAAAGTCTATAGAATTTGTCTATATATCCCAGTGATATGGTACAAACAGTGATTTAATTTAAATCTCAAGAGAACAGATCAATTTTACTTATAATTCCTGAAGTTCTGAGACTTTAAACTGAAATTTTATGCAACTCCTTATTTTCTTGGTCTGACTATCCTGGATGGGTTTGGTATTTTGTCATATTCAGCCTACCACAACCTGATGTGACTTCACAGAAATCTCACAGACATGTTGGAGATGGTAAGAGTTACACCCAAGTACACTCGTCTTTGCGATGAACTTGGCATGGAGGCGAGAAGCACTATATTGTCAGCAAAGGCGAGTTTTGTCATATTATAGCTGTGTGCACCCCTCCACCTTTTAGACAATCTTTGATAATCAAAAATAACGAGAAGAGCTGGAGGCTGAAAGTTCATACTTTCATTACTCCCATATTCACACTCTCTGCTTCGTCCCTCCTTAGGATCTTTGAGGACCTCAAATGCAAAAGCCAGCATGAAAAGCGTAAACCTGTTTCTTCACATTGAGCTTTGTATTTAAACAAATATATTATATTATATACAATTGAATGATTGGATTTAAACGCTGTTTGAAATTCCCTTAGAACACCTTGGTGTAGCCAAACTGTTCAACAACAGAGTTTTTGTCATTCGGAAGTTTGCGTTTATTTGTTTTTCAACCAGTAGACGATATTTATATTTATATTTTTTGAAAACATCAAGAAAAAATAGAATTTCTTAGATACAGTCCACTTGTTTAGATAAAAATTTAAGATTACTACCAGCCCGATAGAAAAACAATTGATTGTTGAACTCTTATCAAATCAGGTTCAAAGACTGCAATCTTAATCAAATTTTCTTTTGTTTATTTATACGTTGAAGCCTTTTATTTACTTGTGTACTGAATTGAAAACAAAATGATAGTCTCTGTTCTCTTATTAGTTAAAATTAATTTAATTGGATTTATTGCTCAGCACACAGTTGCGGGGGAGTAACATTGTCATGTAGGATCATGAATCTTGGAAGCAGTGGATTGCTGACGGTCTTTTGATGATGAACTCCATGTCTCAGACTTAACCTCTGAACTCAAATTCCAGACCCAGAACTGCTTTGATGAAGTCAGAATTATAAACTCTCCTGACAAATCTCTGATTCTCTCATCTGACTCAGACTCTGATTTACATTCACTCTTTGACTTTTGATTCCCTCTTCTGTTGATTTAAACTCTAATTCTCACCGACTATCTGATTCCGACACTCACTCTCTCCATCTGACTCAGACTGATTCACACTTACCCTTTTACTCCTACTGTGTCCCCATCTGAATTAGACTCTGATGCTCACCTACAATCTGACTTCAACTCTCTCTCCACCTGGCACAGACTCTTGATTCTCACTCACTCTCTAATTCCAACTCTCATCTGATTCAGATTTTGATTCAACCATTTTCTGAATCAGATTATAATTCTCAGTATATATATTTTGGACACTAACTGTCCATCTAGCTCAGACTCTGATTCTCACTCACTCTCAGACTCTTTGACTCACTGATGTCACTACTGAACTTAAGTGAGTACTCTGAAATCAGGACCGTCAACTCTCTCTCTGACTAACACGAGTTGTGAGCCCTGGATGACATAACCTCTGAGGGCATAGATCTTTGATCTCACCTTGTGAGCCTTGGACGAAGTGTCTGTTCATGAAGCCATAGATGAGCCCATAGACCTTGGATTTGTTTAGATGACAAAAAAGCATTTGATTGTATCAAGTAGGACTATTAGTACCTGGTTCCACCTCATATGAGTCTACCTGTGGCTTTTTTTTTGGACTCCATAGCCTTGATAGTATTTAGTTGTTTTTTGCTCATGAATAGAAACTTGCCCGTTATTAGACCTTTGAATTCTTCCTCTTTGTGGCAGTACCACAAAAATTGAAAAATGGTTTAATGAAGGGGTAAAATATTATTTTATGCTTTCTCTAATAAAGAGAGAGCAAAGCATTGTTTCTGTTTCTAATTCTACATTTATTTATTTACTTGTTCAAGGTGTTTTTATTGTTGCTGCTAAAAGAACCCCATTTGGCACATATGGAGGATATTTTGTTAAAAAAAGCGCTTGTGATCTTCAGGAAGTCGCAGCAAAAGCTGCTCTAGCGTCAGGCAATGTCCCACCAGAAAAGGTGGATTCTGTTGTTATTGGAAACGTTCTTGCGGTAAGTTACGGTTTTGAGAACCAGCCATCACTTGAATATATTTGAAAGACTGAAAATCACTTAGAAAATTTTTTTAAATTCTAGTGTTGATATTGTCGGCTATGTTTGTACGTTTATCTCTTTCAGAATACCTCATCTGATTCGATTTTCATGCCCAGACATGTACTTTTAAGATGTAACATTCCTCTCGAACGACCAGCTTTGGGTATAAATCGACTTTGCGGCTCCGGATTTCAGGCTATTGTGAACGGTGCTCAGGTGCTTTATTTTTACAGATCTTTATGATTTTAAATTTCATTCACTCATAATACAAAATCGTAGAACATTCTTTGCGGAGACTCTCAGGTAGTCCTTACCGGCGGCACTGACAATATGAGCCAATCACCATATGCTGTGAGGAACATTAGATTCGGTGCTCCATTAGGCTCAAAAATTGAATTTGAAGATACCCTCTGGGTAGGATTGACAGATACCTATTGCAATTTGCCGATGGGATTGACTGCAGAAAAATTGGCATCTAAATATAAAATCGAGAGAGCAGAAGTCGACGAATACGCATTTAGATCACAAACATTATGGAAAAAAGGTGGAGTTTTTTAATCTAATATTTTATCAATAAATAGTTATAATTCTAACATACATGTTTGTTTAGCACATGACGGAGGCTTTTTTAAGGAGGAGTTGGCCCCAGTTACTGTGAATATTAAAAAGAAAGATGTCGTGGTTGATACAGATGAACATCCAAAACAGCAATCGACACTGGAGAATTTTAAAAAATTGCCTCCTGTTTTTAAAAAAGACGGAGTTGTAACTGCTGGATCTGCATCAGTTAGTTTCAGTATTAAATACAATTTTTTTCAGTATTCAGTGATTTATATTTTCAGGGTGTGTGCGACGGAGCAGGAGCTGTTGTTTTAGCGAGCGAAGAGGCCGTGAAGGCGAACAATTTCACACCGCTGGCTAGACTCGTAGGTTACTGTGTTGTTGGTGTCGAACCAAGCATTATGGGCATCGGCCCAGCTCCTGCAATCACCCAGTTACTTAAACTCGTGGGAAAATCATTGAAAGACATCGATTTGGTCGAGGTTTGTGTAATTGTTTTTGTCCCAAAAGTACATTTTAGCACATTTAGCTTAGAGGCACTCTGCCTTACTATATACTTATTTTTTCTAGATTAATGAAGCATTTGGAGCACAGACCTTGGCTTGTGCGAAAGAACTCGACCTCGATATGAACAAACTGAACGTCAACGGTGGTGCGATTGCTTTGGGCCACCCTCTCGCTGCTTCCGGCTCACGGATAACAGCCCATTTGGTGCACGAGCTCAGGTACGTGCAATGAAAATTTATAACGAGTCTCATTTTATTGTTTTGATCAATTTTATGTAGAAGGAGAAAAGCTAAATTGGGAATTGGATCTGCCTGCATTGGAGGAGGACAGGGTATAGCTTTGTTGGTTGAAAGTGTATAATTTGACATAAATTTATATTATTATTGAAATCAGTTTAATTCAAATTTATTTTCTCAAATGTATTATCAACGTGTTTAATATTTTTTTTGACATTTAAGTATGTTTATATGTTTATACGTGTCTGAATAAAATATATATTTTTGATATACAACCTCGTTTGTTTTTATTTTCTTCTTTTTCAAGTGAACCAAATTTTTCATTCTTGAGAAGTTGACAATACAGAAAGAAAGCTGAAGTCTGGAAGTTTTGAACTTAAACGCATTTTTTTCTACTCCAAAAACTGAAAATCAATCGACTGATAATTAAATCTTATATTTTATTGAATACAGGAAAATATCAACACCAAATTACAATAATGAATATTATTAACATTACAATTTAAAATTAAATAATCAGAAATCAATTAGAGCCATTCCTTTTTTTCTTAGATCTAAGATAAACCATTTTTACTTGAAACAAGTATTCTTACCTTTAATATACCATAAAATGTATTGATTACTTTTCTTACTTATAAAATTATATATTAATGTAACAATTAATCCAATGCTTGTACATCAAACAAGGCAGAGTTAACATATACACAGTAGGTTACATATCGAGGACTACATCAAAATATTCAACGAATAATAACAGCAAAACAAGCTTAATAATAAATATTTTCCAATTTATTAGGCAGTTGATAACAAAAAAGCACATAGAAAGGGAGACTACAGATGTGGGATTGCAGATTTTAATTATACTTTTTTTTGTCATACTAGATCAAAGTGAGTGAGAATCAGAGAATGAATCAGATGGAGTGATAGTCAGGAGTTTGAGTTGGAGCCAGAGAGTGAGAGAGAATCAGATGGGAGTGAGTCTAGATACTGTGTAAGAACCTCCCAGAACAAATGCAACAAACTAACCCCCCCCCCTTAGAACGATAATAAGGAAAGGATACTATGGATGCACATAAATTGAATATTTGGACATATACAAAAGAAGTTATGTAAAGGCTGAATCAGCTTTATTCATTATTTAACAGAGAGTCAACAAGCTTAATTGCTTAAACCTTACCTAACTGTAATTCTCACTCACTGACTGACTCCACCTCTGACTGACCCCTCACTCTCCAGCTCACTCATACTCTGATTCTCCCCTCTCCCTCTAGCTGACTCAGACTCTGACTCTCCCCTTTCCCACCAGCTGATTCAGTCTCTGATTCTCACTCACTCCAACTTCTCCATTATCTTAGACTCTCAATTCTTGAATTGTGACTCCCTCTCCATCTGACTCAGGCTATAATTAACACACACTCATTCCTTAATACATTATAATATTGTAATCTTATATATGTTGTAATATTGTTATAATACATTTTATGTTAGTAATGGTTCGTTAAATGCTTATATTAGCATTGTGAGGAATATGCAGAAAATGAACTACCTCCTATAAAAAAATACTCAGAGCACAATCATCTTTCTGATTCTCTAACTTCAATTTATCTCCAACTTACTCATATTCTGATTCTCACTCACTTTCTCACTCCAACAGTGACTCTCTGACTCCAACTCTCTTCATCTGACTCAGGCTCTGAGTCACATTCACTCTTTGGCTCGTGGTACCCTTTACAGTTGTTTCAGACTCTGCTTATCCCTGACTTCAACTCTCTGTCTGTCTGTCTCTCTCACTCTCTCTCTCTCTCTCTCTCCCTCCCTCTCTCTAAAACAGGAAGGGAAGAGAAAGAAGAAAAACAGAAATCTGCGTTGTTTCAGGTGTGAATATTTATAGTTTGTAAGAGTATATAATTTTTTTCCCATCATGATGTATATATATATTACATGATGTAAATAAAGCATCAATCTCTCTGCCTCTCTCTCTTTAAAAGAAAGAAAGGTAGAGAAAGAAGAAAAAATAAGCAAAAAAGAGAAATCTGCATTGTTTCAGTTGTGAATACTCTCTCTTTCTCTGATGCTGACTCAGTTTTTCAAGCACTCTCTGATTCCTGACTCAGACACTCACTAACTCACTAGTTCCAACTCAGACTCCTGACTCTCTCCAGCTGACCTAGACTCTGATTCTCACTCACTCTCTGGCTCCAACTCTGGTTCCTAACTCAGACTCTGATTCTTTTTCACAGTCTGGCTTATTCCAGGCTAATCTCAAACAGGATATTAGCAAGTTTCTTAAATTGTTACTCGCAGTATAGATAAAATAATAGACAACTTTATTAATGGGTTGTATAGTAAAATTTAGACTTTACTTACAGAACCAAATTGGTTTATCTTTGAATTTTACTAAACCATAATTATAATAAAAGATGTCAAGCTCAACAAAAAAATAAATAAATAAATAAAAAATGAAATAAATAAATTAGGCAACCCAAATGATTGAGGATGCTAAAACGATGGCACTTCCCCAGGAACAAACTTTATTTATTTTAACCAAACATTTCTCTGTTCTAATACCATCTGCTGAGATATGTTAAATCATACTTACATTAAAACAAGCTGTCAACAATCAAAAATGAAAATGCTGAAAGAATAAATGATATTAATTAAACATCAATGGCAGACAGATATCTCAATCAGAGATCCATTTACATTGAAGACTAACTTACCGATACCATTAAATTAACAAAAGAAAATTGAATCTTACCTACTAAAAATTAGCCCTTGATATAACAATGAATATTTTCAAAGACAACCATGTACACTCAAAAACTTGATGTTTTTGAGTGTACATGGTTGTCTAAGGATCTTGGTATACTGAGTTCTTATCATTAAATAAAAAACGTCTCTACCATTTCAACATAAACCTAAGACCAGACACTCATTGTTTGAGGAAAATCCATCTGAGGTGAAATCCCACCAAGTCAATTTGAAGGAAAAAAGGCATTTCATAAGTTTTCATCCTTATTTAAATGAGCAAAGTAATTATTTATTATGTGTGTTTATCTCTTATGTTAATTTAAGCTGTTTATATTTCATGACTATTTTGTGGGTCATCTGGAGTCCAGGGAAGTAGGCCAAAAAATAATATTTTTGGGGAAAAATTCAAATTTGTTTTAAGCAACATTTAAAGCTCGTAAATATGGATTTTTATGGCAAACAAAAGTTTTGGGCTGGATCAGTTGGGTCGTTTTTCTATGATGTCTGGTGTTTGAGTTAAAGATTAATAATTCCTATGGATTTTATCCAAATTTAACTTTGTTACAATCATAATAAAGTTCAACCGCACTTCTTTAGATTCTGCCAACAAGGCTTAGAGTTTTATGTTACTATGGGTTAGAAAAATAAGGATGAAATCAACAAAACAACCTGAACTGTTTTATTTTATTTCTCCGGTTCTAATTTAGTTAAGTAATCAAAGTTGGTGCCATTAAGTCTTATTATATGGTTCTAAGTTACTACAAAGTTTCATATAGATCATTGGTGTCATTTGAAAATTATCTATTATTTTTTATGATTTTTCAAGAAAAAAAAATCAAAGGCAAAGATTCTAAAAAAAAAATTAATTTTTGATTTTCCAAAAAATTTGTATACCGGATTTTTGGGACATAGAAAATGAATATCAACTTTGTTTCTTGCTGGGGGGAAAAAAGCTTACTCTTCTAAGTTTAAGGAATGTATCTAAGTTGCCCATGCTAGCTGCATGCATCACTGAAAGAAAATTAGATCAAACAACACTTTTCCTAATAATTTGATTGTTAAATATGAATTTTCACAGAAATAAAAAATATTAAATTTTTGGGCTGGATGCGATGTTGTTTCACTAAAGAATATATAACTCAACTGGATTTTATCCAAATTTTATCTTGCTGACTGACACTCTGTTTCTCACACACTCTCTGAGTCCAATACTACTCTATAATTTCTGTCTCTCTCTCTCTTAACTGACTCATAGTGGTTCACATTCACTCTCGGCACCAACTCAGTCGACTGACTCTCTCTCCAGCTGACCTAGACTCTGATTCTCACTCACTAACTGGCTCCAATTTCTGTTGATCCACTTAAAAATGCACAACTCCTCTGGATTTTACCCACATTAAACTTTATAACAACCGCTGAAAATGTGAAAGTATCTATTTCCTACATTACATTTATTTTTTATGTCATTAAGAGCGAAAAATCAACCAAAACTTAGTCAAAATTGCACACTGACAGCCAACCACAGCATTGAAATGCATAATTTGTGCACATTGGCACGAATGATCGGACTGTTTACATCTTTTGAACTAGTATCACAAAAAAAAAAGTTTCATTAAAATTGGTGATTCCACATCGTTAGCATTTACCGCTTAATTAAAAAACTAATTACAAGAGATTATGTCATTTTACAAATGATATGCCTTATATAAAATAACAACAAAGTAAAATTTATTTGGATAAATTTACAATATGTAATGTTTAAAACCTAATAATGTCTAAGACTTTATAAACACTAAAATAACGAAGATATTCACTTGGGAACTAAATTGTAGCAGTCAATCCATTTTTTGTTTTCATCATATGTAGAAAAAATACAAAGGTATATTTAAAAATAAGTGTTATATCTAATATAATGTAAAAATAAAATTTATTTTCATCCCATTTATTTTGAGGAATTGTGAAAAAAAAACCAAATCAAACATTAAACATTTTTTAATTTAGCGTTCTGACTTTTTTTTTAATATAACATTAAATGTGTTCCACATCCAGCAATTTAATTTTGTTTCCCTTTGATATACATTTAGTGATATACATTTTACTCTAATTTCATATTTTGGGAAACTATATTTAAGGTAAGATATAATCTTCTAAACATTCAAGCTTCACATAGTATATATTTTTTTAAATATGATTTTATAATTTTTTTTGCGACAAAATTAGGTTATCTTTAGTATTGGTACCACATCAATTTAAGCTACGACAATATTTTAAGGGATAAACATTAATGTTATACCGTTTAATAGGTTAATTGGAATATTATGTAGTCATTTAATTGTTTTTATTTATAAATATAGAGATATGGTTACTTATGCTAGTTCAACTTGCTGATTCCTTTTCCTTATCTGTAAGCATTACATAAATGATTAATTCGGTTGATAATATATGTCAAAGTAACGCTTTAATCACCTGCTTCAGGTGTGCTTTTGTCTTCACTAGCATCTTCTTCCTTTTTCTTTTCCTCTTTGTCGTTTCCTTTTCCTTTCCCTTTAGCTGGAGTGGTTTGTTTTGGTTTTGGCTCTAATGACGGATCGATGACAATCTTACCGATATTCTTTCGATCGTGCATTTTTTGCATCGCTTCTGGTATCTGAAATTCGTTTTCTATTTAGTTCTACTATTCATTTACTTGATTAAACTTTGTTTCCCCCAAACATTTTTGTTTATTTTTTAAATTTTTTTCACAAATAAAAGTGCACTTACATCCTCAAGAGCCCAGACAGAATCTATGACAGGTTTGATTTTCCCATCGGCCCACAATTTCATCACCTTGTCAAATACTTTATGAACATAGTCGACTCCATTATGTTGGAACATCAAATGCCTCAGATTAAATCCTGATAAAGTTTTGTTTTCATCAAAAAGCTTAATTGGTGAGAACTTGTCCACTTGCCACCACTAGAAGCAAAATTAATTGTAACAAGTATCGTATTAATAATATAAAAGAGTAAAAGTGATTCTTAACATATAACTGGGTCCAACATCCAACTACCCTCTAATCTTAAAGCTACTAATAAAAGAAAATGAAACATAGAAATATAAGTATACAAATTAATATATTTTCTATGTATAGTAATCACTACCTGTCTCCTGATTCCCACTCCATCTGGTCAGACTCTGATTCACACTCAATCTCTGACTCCCGACTCACTCTACAGCTGACACAGACTCTGATTCTCACTCACTCTCTTATTCCAGCTCTTTGATGTCACCGCTGAACTGAACTGGCTACTCTGAACCCAAAATTGCAACGATGAGCCTCAGAGTCATCAACTTTACTGACTTATATCTCTGATTTACTGACACAAACTCTCTTTCTCTCTCTCTCTCTCTCTCCCTCTCTCTCTCTCTCTCTCTCTCTCTCTCTCTCTCTCTCTCTCTCTCTCTCTCTCTCTCTCTCTCTCTCTCTCTCTTTCTCTCTCTCTCACGCAGACTCTGATTCTCTCTGACTCTTTACTCTCTCGTTCACACACCCACACATGCATGCACGCATACGCATACATACATGGTTTCTCACACATTCCCAGACTCCACCTCTTTTTTCTGAATCCGACTCACTCCTATCGGACTCAGACTCTGATTCTCACCTTTTCTCCATCTGATTTAGATTCTGGTTCTCACTCACTCTCTAGCTCCAACTTGGGTTCCTGACTCTCCAACTGACTCAAACTCTAATTTTCACTCACTCACTACTATCTCGCTCAGACTCTGGTTCTCACTCACTCTCTAGCTCCAACTCAGTTTCCTGACCTCTCCAGCTGACTATCTATCTATCTATCTTTCTATTTTTCTATCTATCTATCTCTCTTTCTATTTTTCTATCTATCTACCTGACTAAGATTAAATTCTCACTCACTCTCTGATTCCTGACTTTCTCCGGCTGAATCAGACTCTGATTTTCACTGACTCCAACTTTCTCTCCATCTTAATCAGACTCTGATTCACACTCACCCTCTGATTTGATATGTTATAATGCATCACTAATACAAAATACAGTTCCTAAAATGCAGAAAATAAACAACTGCCCATAAGGGTTTACTGATGGTTGAGATAAAACTTTATGTCTCTCTGCCTTACTCTCTGACACCAATTCTCTTTCCATCTGACACAGACTTTGGTTCTCACTCAATTCCTCACTCCAACTCTGACTTCAACTCTCTCTCTCTCTCTCTATCCAACTCATATTCACACTCACTCTGTGACTCTTGATTCCCTCTCCAGTTGACCCAGACTCTGATTCTCACTCACTCTCTGACTAACACAATGCTCTCTCTCTCTCTCTCTCTCTCTCTCTCTCTTCCCCCTCCCCCCTCACTCTCTCACTTTCTATCTATCTCTGTATCAATCTATACCCAACCCTCTCTTCTTCGTTCTTTCTGCCAGTTTTAAAATACAAAGACCTACATGTTTCAACATAAAATACTTACATAGCGAGCAGTGCTAAAAATGCTTTTGGTTTCACCAGTGACGACATTAGCTGATCCTGTAATTTAAACCAAGTGTCATCAACTTGAAACAGACAATTATGGCTTTAGTGGAAAAATTCTTCAATGTTTGAAATTACCATATAAAATGTATTTTCCCATTGCCTTTAGGAGGGAATAACCTTTGTTGCAATCTTCTCCACAAAGGCAATCCAAGACTAAATCAATGCCATCGGGATATAACCTAAATAGCAAGATAAATGTATGGAATATCAAAGAACAACTTATTATTACAGTTATTTGTAGTAAATTTGTTGACATTGTTATAGTTGATTTTATGAGTTTAAGTCTATTTGTAACATATTTTTCAATCGTTTAACAATTTCAGGTTGTAAATTTTATAATGATTGAATTCTAAAAAGGAATCAAATACATCTACAGGAAAAGCGTGTTTCTATTGAAAGCTTGAAAGAATAAAAAATGCATTTTTGTATATTACAACTTTAAAATTTATATCAATTTAACTTGTCTCAAAGCAATACAATATTAAAGCTGAAAATATTCCAGTGTTTTTCTTTTACAGTAATATATAATTTTTATATTTGTTCTTATTAATTATAGAAAAACTAGAAATAAAAACATGCTCTATGCATATACATTTCTTATCTTACTTATAGTTTATAATACTGTTTTTTTTAAATTATTTTTGGACAGTTCATAAACTAACCATTCAATTCTTATTATTTTGTGTATATATATAAATAATTAAGGCATTGTCTGGGTGATATTTTAATCAAAATGAAACACTCAAATTGTCTTTTTATATAAACATATTCCAATTGATAAATAATTGTATCCAAAATGTGCAGATTTTCTAAAAGTTGTAAACAAATGGGAATTGTACTTGAGCAGGGCGGCAAGTTGTTGGGTCCTCTGTTCCTACTCTTGCAGGAAACATGACTGTTTTATTGTATATAGTAATGATGGTTTTGTGCCCCTAGTTAAGAGTGAATGTGTTTATTAGCGTGAATGTGTAGTGTGAGAGGACCAATGGCATTATATTGAGTAAACCATAGATCCATAGATAGGGATGGTAAGGGGATCGATTAGATAAGTTATACAATACAGGTAAAGGGTTATGAAAGAATATCCAGTACTCTAAACTGAATGAATGGTGTGTAAACAGGAAAGCGTGGAGTGAGAGTGTGAACGAACTTGGTTTTAGGAACTGATTGGCATTTGGTGTTGAAACAACCTAGCTATATCTAGCTAACCTAGCTACTTCGGTGGCTGGATGGATTAGACCATGGTCTGACCCCAGCCTAGGGAGTGTCAACACTCAATGTGGGTGATTCTCAAGGGCTACCATCAATTCATTGTAAAGTACAAAAGGTGGAATTGTTTACTGCAAGAAGTGATAGGCTAGGTTAACAAGTTTAATAGTGAAATCCTCCTGTCTGCGGGGTGATGAATCTGTAATTTGATCCTTACCACAGTGGTGATGGGCAAGGATTGTAAGGATTACAAGTTTGATTATTTTATTATTAACCAACACCTTAATTATTTGATTAAATTCCTGATTGTTAGTACTCATCATGATCCATATCTTATTTCTAAAAATAACTATCATTTATACAAAAATAATCTCTACTAATGCTTTCTGTACTTTAAAGAATTAATATGTAGCAATTTGTCAATAGTCTATTTTGTAGTATGTATTTTTCTTTTAATGTTCAATTTTTTTGTATTTTGTTGTTTTTATCTGATAGTAACGTGCAGTTATATAAACATACTTGCGGATTTCATTAGTATAGTCTGACCCGCGCTCTAGCAAATGGTCAACACTAGAAGCAAGTGATTCGTGCTTATGTTTTGATGCTATTCCAAGCACTTTTACATCTTCTAATGTACGGCATAACTGTACTACTGCATGCCCCTACAAAACAATTTTAGTAATATGTCAAAATGCCTTGTTAGGTGATTTTTTTTCTTTTTTTGTATAAAATTACATGCCAACTATATCATGAGTGTTTTATACTATAAATTATAAAACCTGTAAATGGATTGTTTTGCTCTTTCTTACCACGCCGCCCCCAGCTGAGTGAAGGAGTACAGATTTTCCTGGTGAAAGGCCACCAATTTCGAACAAGAGGACATATGCCACTAAGTAGTTCATGGCTATTGCCGCAGCATCTTGAAAATTCATGTTGGATGGGATGGCGAAAACGTACTGTTCTGGAACTGCAACAACTTCAGCCCAACCTTTGTATTCTGGCAGTGCGACAACTCTGTCTCCGACCTAATGCATAGATGAAATTTATTTATTCACAGGGAATAGCCCATTTTATTTCAATAAATACAAGAAAGTCAAAGAGCATTTAAAACATGAAAAACATTGAAATAATAAACAGTGACAATAATAAAATAATTTAAAAAAATACATACAGTATAATTTAGATACCAATAATAAATACAAAAAAAATATCTGGGATTTGACTAGTAAATAAAACCATAGCATATATACACAACAACAACCAACCAGCACATCGGTTATACATACATATATACATACACACACACATACACATTTTCCAGGTGTACTATTGGACCATGGTTTTACAGGTTCCTCTTCTTAATTTCGTCTTCAAAACAGCTATAGATGTATTATTATTGTCTGTACTGTTGGGTAGCATATTGACCAGATCAATCCTATATATGGGAGAGCGAGAAGTGTAGTTAATTGAAAGTATTTATTATTAGTAAAAAAGTAAGTTAGTAAGAAAAAACTCCAAATGACCTCGGTTCAGGAATGGGTAAATTAAAAAAGGGGCTGACCTGATAACCTGCGAGAACCAAAGTGACAAGGAAGGGCTCATGGAAACGGTACCTACTATCCACCTGTGAGAAGGAGCAGACCTCATGGTAGACCCCTATAGAGAAATTACTAAAACCACTAGAGTGGTCATGTGGGTGCTGGATACTGAACTTCTGGTCACTTCAGACACTGCCACAATTCTTGGGAAATCCCAAAACCTACGTATTAATACTGGGCAATAGAGGGTCATCAGGTAGAGAGTAGAAAGCATACATCTAAAACTTGTGATAGACATAGATGATGCATCCTTTGGGGCTTTAAACAAAGCCAACACAAAACTTTATTTTGGCTTTGCTACGATGACCCTAAGAATCATTGAAAAAGCAATTAAGATTGATGCTGAGGATGCTTTAAGCAAACCTCAAGCATATAAAGCTGCAACAATTACGATTTGTCGTGTGGCCAAGGAAAACAACATAGATATAGCCTTTATTCAGGAACCCTGGTCAGTAAAAGGTAGGCTTGGAGATAGGGGAAGAAAAAGCATATAGGATCTCTGTTCCAGGGGCCAAACACTGAATTGGGCAGTGTCTGGGGGATATGAAGCTCAGACCATGGACACATATACATGGAAATCACACAAGTGGACAAAACATGTAATGTGGGTCGAAACCCTGAAGCAGAAACGGCGAAATACGGTGAGTTACTGGGGGAAAATACACTAACTATAATGGCTAACATTAAAAGCATCCACAATATTTAGCTAACTTCTATACAAATACATGACACTATAATAAACTCATAATAGAATAGAAGCCTGCCCACAAACCACCTACACCAACAGAGAGAATCTGCTGGTGGAACAACAAACAGGCAGCACTAAGAAAGAAAACTCGCGAACTTTGTAATTCAACTAGAAAAACGGGGAATACAGTAAAACCCTAACATAATACAGTGACGAGATGAAAATCAGCAAAACAAGAATCGTAGATGAAATATTGAAAAGAAGTTGGAAACATCACTGATGCAAGTAGACTTCACAAACGCCTTGTAAAGACCCTATAAATCCAATTGGAACTCTAAAAAAACCTGATGGAACACACACACATACACACACACACCAGAAAGGAAACATTAGAAATGCTAATAAGTAGACACTTTCCAGAATGGGCCATTGACAACCACATTCAAATCTCCAAGAACAGATGGGATATACCCAGTACTACTACAAAAGGGAAAAATAACACTAATTCCTCCATTTGTAAAATATCCATAAGCTGGATGGCAATGGGATACATCAAAAGCATATGGAGAACTGTAAAAGTAGTCTTTATTCCAAAGGCTGCATGGAAAACTACACAGATGCAAAATCATACAGACCATTCAGACTGACATCCTTTCTACTCAAAAGATTTGAAAGGCTAGTTGAAAAACATGTAAGGGGTAGCTCTCTAAAAGAAAAACCCCTTCATAAATATCAACATGCCTATCAGAAAGGAAAATGCTGTGAATCAGCACTACACTAAAAACGGTACAAATAGAGAATTCACTGAATAACCAAGAAATAGCATTAGGGACTGTGGTGGTTACCTGCAGTTACCACGGGACCCGCTAGGTGTCACTACAGTACGGGAATGGGCTCGCCCTCCACTCTGCAAACAGTCAGAGAAGAACCATTTCATATATAAGCAGGGGAACTGCCCCACTGGCTTCAGACTCATCTACTTGACGAGTTCTCAACAATCCTTAACGGAGCACCGACAACGACAGCAAGGGTACTCGCTGCATTATCCCCGAACTCGCCTTCTCAACACAGCCGACTTGGCTAGTGGTCAAGTGTTACACTCGGTTACCTGCTGCACCAACGTCCCTTAACCGCTGCAGAGTCAACCGACTCTCACGGCTCCGGACGTCAGCCAAAGGCTCTCTCGGTCACGGACCACAACAACACCGGCCCTACTCAGGGCTACCAAAACTCCCAGTCACTAAAGGAACCTTCTTGGACATTTGATAGCATTCCTATTGAAACAATGATAACATGACTGAATCAGTGAGGAACAGATAAAACCTGCTGTAGATGGATAGAATCAATTCTAAAAAGAAGAAAAGTGCAGGTCTCCAAGTTCCACGAAAAGGTAGAACGAGAGGATGTCCGCAAGGAGGAATATTCTCACCACCGTCATGGAATGTGGTAGTGGTTGACCTAATATGCAAAACTAAATGAAAGCGGAACCCAAGGCTATGCAGATGACATTGTCATACTAGTCAGGATAAAAATTAAAATTAAATAAATAAACTAAAAGAACTGACAACTCTCACCTTAAACTTTTCGCATCCTTCTCCAACTTGCTCGACTTCCCCAGCACATTCGAAACCCATTATGAAAGGAGTCTTCATGGGGGCATCCAAAGCCCCTTGCCGAGCGAGAAGATCTTGGAAATTCAGCCCACTGAAAGAAAACATAACGCTGTCAATATAGACGTAATTTTTTGTAACATAATTACAATTAATATTTATTATTGGGGTCGCCGGTGGCCGCAACGGTTAATGCGACATTGTGAGGTAAAGGTCTCGGGTTCGAATCCAATGGCCCTGCATTCGAACCCGACATGCTCACAGATGGGATTTTTTCTAAAACACCGGCACTCCCGAGCGTTCATATAACGTTGTAGTTAAATACCTTTGTTAATTAAAGAAAAAAATTACATTTATTATTAGAACATTATCCCGTGCTAATGTTTTTCCTCTTTTAAGATTTTTTACGGCACAAGCAACATGTATTTTAGCATGAAATACCTAGATGTAACTTTACTAATGAGTTTTGTTGCTCATATTTCGGGTAATAATTTGCAAAAAATGCGTTTGAACGAGAAAAAGACGCCCCTCAGGTCTGGAATGAGGTAAACTCCCGCCAATAAGTACGCAGAAGTTATTTTGACGTACATATACCTCTGACGTCAAGGGAGTCAAAGCAGTTATACATCAAGGGAGTGTTACAAGCCCATTCTTTTATCTGTTAACCTCGTTTAGACAAGGAGGACAGTGAGGACTGCTTGTTGAGGAAAAGAACGAAACCTGAGGAGAATGACTGCCACGTCAGTTGAGTGTCCACTAGCTAAGTTGCGTAACAATTGTGATGCTGCCCAGGTCCTGGTGTGCGAGTAACTGGATCCTGTCCTGATCTGACTCCTTATAGAGCTTATCTCGCAGCTTTCTGGTCCTGGGCTTGTTAATATGTCTTCGGCCTACTCCAAAATGCCATGCGGCAGGTTGGGCGGTTTGCCCTTCCAGAAAGATGAAATTTAAACTAGAGATGAAAAGCTGCATGCGGTGACCACCTGCAGTTACCACGGTACGCACTAGGTGCCACCAACATTCAGGAATGGCCTCGTTCTCCACTCTGCCAATCAAAGTGGAGCAATTCCGTACATAAGTAGGGGGACTGCCCCGCTGACTTCAGACTCGTCTCCCCAACGAGGTCTCAGTTTTACTAATACAACAAAGGAGTCTCTACCAGACGAAACTTCACTATCTCGTATCTACCTGGACAAGCGAACTACATCAGCAGAACAGCATCAGCCTCGCTCTCATTTCTCACAAGCCGACTTGGCTACCGGCCACCTGCTGCCCATGGCCACAGACCTCAGCCAACGGCACACACGGTTCCGGCCTCGTCTATCGGTTCTACAACAACATTAAAACTCCCAGTCACTAAACTGCCGATTGGAAGGTCCGGGATGTTTTCTTTTTTTAACATTGCGTGTGTATGTAGAGACCCGTCAATAAAGAACGAAGAGGAGCTTCACGTCGGCCAGTTCTTTAGTAGCCGGATGGGTTGGCCCTGGAAAGGGCCGTTGAAAGTTGACGTTCTAAATAGAATCGTCGAGGAGTGATCGCAGTTGAACAGAGAAAATCTTACAAGGTGCTGGAGAAAGGCCCGGTCACTAAATATTAATTTATTACAACCGGCGAATGATTTTGGACAAAGGCGTAGGAAAAAATTTCAGGCGAAGTTAACGAACAAAAACTGCTTGTGTAAAAATCGGAAAATCGAGGACACTGACTTTTGTTTGAATACGGGGGAAAGGTAATTGAATTATGTAGAAGGTGGCGCAGAAAATGGTGCACGCTAATAGAAAGGCATTGTCAACGGCGACAAAAGAAGAAATGGTTTTTTTAAAAGAGTCCGTTCATGACTCATGTTTGTACGAAGTCTTCCCTTTTGATTAATGTCCACTTAACTTGAGCTCTTCTTTATTTGCAAATATAAGAATCACTGAATAATAAGATTCTTTAAGGAAAAACATCTTACATCTCTCTCTCTCTCTCTCTCATTCACTCAGCTCTCATTCTCACTCACTCTCTGACTCTCCGACTTCTGTGACTGACAACACTCTCTTCTCAACTCTCCCTCTTTCTCATTCACTCAGATTTCATTCTCACTCACTCTCTGACTCCTGTGGCTGGCAACACTCTCTTCTCTCTCCTCTCTCTCTCTCAATCCCTCTCACTCACTTTTTTAATCCTGTGTCTGCCTGACACTCTTCCTTCTCTCTCTCTCTCTCTCTCTCTCTCTCTCTCTCTCTCTCTCTCATTCTCACTCACTCGCTGACTCTCGGCCTTCTGTGGCTGACAACACTCTCTCCTCTACTCACCCTCTTTCTCATTCACCCAGCTCTCATTCTCACTCACTCTCACTCACTCTCTGACTCCTGTGACTGACAACACACTTTTCTCTTCTCTCCTCTCTCTCTCTCTCTCACTCCCTCTCACTCACTCAGCTGTCATTCTCCCACTCTCTGACTCATGTGACTGACTGACACTCTTCATTCTCTCTCTCTCTCCCTCACCCTCTCTTTCTCCCTCTCTGATATAGTCTCTGATTTTCACTCTTTTTTCACTCTGTATCGGTCTGTCTCTCACTCTTTCTCTTTCTTTCTCTCGCTCTCTGACTCAGAGTCTGATTTTCACTTACTCTTCAACTCATATCTCTCTCTCTCTCTCTATCTCTATCTCTATCTCTATCTCTATCTCTATCTATCTATCTATCTCTCTGACTCAGACTCTGATTCTCACTCACACCCTCTCTCTAAACACCAATAATATTCGTACGTGCTGCAAATTTTAATTGGAAAAACGGCCAAAAGCTTCGGCATGTCGAACCTCGACTTGAAGTACCGCATCAACCCACGTACATGTCAACGACTGTAAGAAGCAAATCGCCTTCATCGCCTATAAAACATCCTGCAATATCCGTAAGTACACTTTTCATTTGAAGTGGACAGATTTTCCTCGAGAAAAATATCTACAATATAAAAAACGTAACTTCTTAGAGCCCTGGGGGTGTAATATCTGCACGCCTAGTCACGCAGAACGTGAGATAAATATGACTGGTCAAGGAGGAGCTGAAAAGCTTCAAAAAAGAAATTCATCAAGAACTCAACAAATTAGCCGACATATCGAGCAAAAAAATACATCAGAAATTTTGTAAATCAAATGTGACCTGAACAACTTAACTAATACACTGATGGACAAATTTAACACACCATTCAATTTATTTAGTTTAAAATTAAATCCCTTCTCTTTCTAGATTAATTACAGATAATTAGGAGCTATCTTAGTCAAAATAAACAGTAACTAATGCTTTGTTAGCTTCCTTTATTTACTTGTGTATTGATTAATCCCATTTGCACAATAAGTAGCATTATGTCCTTCCATTCTGCTACACCTAAAGATCGCTTTCAATTAATCTTTTTCCTTCGTTGATTTCATTTGATATTATTCTTATTCTTAAACCTTTGTTCAATGGCTCCAGTCAGGCATTTGAGCGGGTATGACAGTGCCAGGGCCGTAACATTATTCGGGGAAGGATACAGTCAGCGAAGTCGCCAGGAGACTGAATGTACATCACTACATCCCTCTACAACTGGAAGGGTTCTTCGGCGCTTCAAAGAAACAGGGCTTCACACTAGAAGGCCAGGACAGGTTCGGTCTAAGTCTATCGACGAGAGAGTCGATAGATGCATCCATCATTAGGCTTTACGAAACTGTAGCATTCGGGAAAAAAAGAAAACTGATTTGACAAGTAAGTCCGAAATGTTTCTATTTCCTCCAGGACTGTAGAATGAAAATAACCTTAGTGCCCGGCACCCGGCTCAGGGATTCTTATCACAGCTCAGAAAATGGCCAGGCTTCAATTCGCACGCGAACATGTGAATTGGTCATTGGAAGATTGGGGAAGAGTTCCAGTTGAGGTGAGAGTCGGGTTTAAATCTTCTGATGGGAGTAATTTCAACGGAGACGCAGTATGGTTCCTCAGGTGGTATTCAACGCTGGGTCATTGATGTTCTTGGGTGGCAGTTCTTTGGACGCCCGCACCGAATAGGGTTGTTGTTCAGGAAGATCTCTAAGTTCTAACTTCAGAGCGGTACATACAAGGCATAAACGAAGACCATTGTGCCATTTGCTCCCCACGCCGGGGAGACGTTTCTGCTAATGTAGGAGAATGCTAGGCCCCAAAGAGCACGTATTGTGTATGACTACTTAAATGAAGTTGGAATTGAGTGCTTTAATCATGATGACAACATTAATCTCTGAGCAATTAAGTAAAAGTAACAGTGCAAAAGACTCTCATGTTCAATTCAATTACATAGAACAAATGCAACTCGACAATTCTATTGAGATTCACGGAATACCCGTTGAGAACAATGATGATTTAGCATCGCTCATATTAAAAGTGTGTAATCTATGGGGACCGCGGTAGCCGAGTGGTTAGCATGAGAGACTCTCACGCCGCGGTCGTGGGTTCGATTCCCACCGTCGCCTCTGGCCCTTTTTTCCCGATAACCCCCAATATGAACAACATATATAAGAATTCGTCATGGCTAATATGCAAAGATCATAAGGGAAAAAAAAGTGTGTAATCTGCTCAGGTGTAATTGATTAGAACTCAATTAGTAACTTCATTCAATTTCGTGGTCCGATTGACCAAATAACTCCTTTCAATTAATTAATCTTTATGTAGGGTATTGGTTGAGATAAAAAAGCCAGTGTCACGAGGGGGATTCGAACCCACGACCTAAATACGCCGCTGCTCTACCACTTGATCTATCGTGTCTTCGATCCACGCGGATCGTGGTGTGGGTTCGAATCCCGCTCGTGACACTGGCTTTTTTATCTCAACCAATACCCTACAACCCTACATAAAGATTAATTAATTGAAAGAAACTGTTTGGTCAATCGGACCACGAAATCGAATGAAGTTACTAATTGAGTTCTAGGTGGTCGGTTTTTTTGTTGAGCAGTATAATTAAAAACAACAATAATAAACGTCAGAAGTAATTAATATATGTCACTTCAATGTACAAGACTTAACTGTCCATTGGATATGAATTTGATCAATATTTTAATGTTGGTACTTATCATGTCATATCAGAAACATTTTTAATACCTGCAAATATATCTAACGCCTACCAACTAAATAATTACGACAATTAAGAAATTAAAAAAATAAACAAAGAAATTTTAAATGATCATTCAAACAAAATTCATTAATCGGTATTGATGAAAAGGTCAAAAAATTGAACTGAGTTGGTAAAACAAATTTGAGCCACTGGCACAATTTAAAAAAAGAAAAATTCCTATACAATGGATGAATGATGAAATATTGACACTAAAAATAGAGAAAAGATTTATAAGAAATATCAAAACAATAAAACCACAACTGGCAAGGTTTCCGAGTTTGAAGGAATCGAGTAAAACAAAACATAAAAAATGCAAAAAAAAAACTCTTTGATAACTTATTTCAAAATAATATAAAAACGAAACAAAAAATGGAAAATTCTCAAACGTTACAGAACAGGGGAAACAAATAAGTCATAAACAGGTAAACTTAACGTAGAATAATCTTGACGAATTAAACAGTTTTTTTTCTGTGACACTAGCAATAGAAACAAAATAAATCCTAGGACCCTAAAAACATATAACCAACGATATAAATAAACGATCGATGAAATTTAAGATGGATGAAATCACTGCGAATGATATATTACAAGCGATGTCCGGTATAAATTCGGACGAGTAGGACTAGATGAGATACCAATAAAATTCTTAAAAATGGTAGCACATGATGCTTGTATAGTACTTGCTCACATATACAATATAATGTTTACTAAATATGGCATATCCAAATATATGTAAGGAGAATATTATCGTACCACTCACTAAAACCACAAGTCCAACGTTATTCAGTGACCACAGACCAAGAAACATACTGTGCCATCCTAGTAAAATTCTAGACAAGATAGTACGCAATAAATTAATAAAATACATTGCACACAACAAATAAACGAAATACAAACAGGAGACCAGTTTGGAAGTAGAACTAATATTTCATTAATAAAAACTTTTGAGGGACGCACGGCTTGCAATGAACAATAAAGAAATTACCTTTTTAGTGCTTTTAGATTTTTCAAAAGCATTCGATTTGATAAATCACGAACTGCACATAACAGTGATTGAATCTTACAAAACCTCTATTTTACAATAGTAAATTTTTTAAATTTTACCTGAAAAATTGGTTAGATAGATAAAAAGATAGATATAATATTTCAGGGTATGGTATACTGCGCTCTTTAAGAGCTATTGTATCCCCTGTGCTCTGCCTAAAGCACATCGGTGAGTCCTTTTTCATTAAGAAACTTGATTAATAGGCCCGGTTTCAGTGGTTGTAGTTCTTCTTTGGTCACATTGTACATCCCAAAACACTTCCTCCTGCGGGCTAGTGTAGCTCCGCAGTTTGTTAGTAAGTGTGTTGGTGTCTCTTCTGCTTCTTTGCAGAATCTACATGTGCCATCTTGGATTATTCCAATTTTCTTTAGATGTCCATTTAATCTACAGTGTCCTGTCAGGAATCCTGTTAGGATTCGCAGTCTNAATTCGCTGCCATGCTCGAGCATTCTTCTATAACCCGGCGGTATTCCATTTCGGTCCCTATACAGGGCCAAGCTGCGACACCCCTCCAACACATGCGACACCGTGAGTCTGTCTACTTGACATGCTGGGCACCTAGGTCGACTCGCGCCAACCAACAGGTACCCATGAGTCGCACGTGTGTGGCCTATCCGCAGGCGGGTCAGGACAACGCTTTCCCTTCGAGATATCCCCTCCGGGCTCCACCGGTCGACCGTCGGCTTAACGGACACCAACGCGTCAGTCGAGTCGGCCCAACGACGCTTCCACTTGTCTAACATCATATTTTTCACCGTTCTCTTAACGTCGTCAGGCCGAATCGGGGTGGTCTCAACATCATCACTGTGAGGAACGAGAATACCCGTTTTCGCGACCAGGTCCGCTCTCTACAACACAATTAAATATTATCCTAATAAATACTGTAAGAAAATAATTTTAAATTAGCGATCAATTTGTATGTCAAATATTCTTTAGGTATATATTTAAAACAAGAGGTAAATCAAAATTTATTATATTATTTATGCATTTATCTCCTAGTTTAATTTTACATTTTTTATTCCAATTTTCTTCCATTCCTTTTTTGAAACTGTATCGCAGTGTTGTATTTAAATTTAAAGTGAAATTGTGTCGTTTCATTTAAATGGTACTTAAAACCAGAAGATTTAGGCATGTGTTCTATAACAATCGTTTTAATTTCTCTGCAGCTTTGTCTTATATATTTAATAACGCAATCATTACAATTAAGTTGGTAAACCGACTTTTTGAAAAAATCTTTTCAAATGAAATAACGAATTAATTAAATTTGTCCTTTTGGGAAACGCTACGTAGACTATAGTTTATGTATATAGTTGGGAACAATGTAGGATCTAAAAAAAATTTCCTCCAATTAATTAATTTTTTACACCCTAGAATAAATTTTAGATTGGAAATAAATAGATGGTTGTTTAGACTTTTTTGATTTAAAACTGTACAAAATAAATAACCTAATTGAAATATACGTATATAGAAAACCCACACCTGCAGACACAATGACTTTTAACTTTTTAAAAAATCTCCCATTGCTGCTTTGATAAGTTGTTAGAGTGTGGATTGTATAAAAATACGATTGTAAGACTTTTCCCATTGGGATCTTTAATCTCGAGGCAAACATATTCTCTATAAGAAACAGGTTGAAGTAAGTTCTTTGTACAAGATGTTCTCTTTTAATATTATGACTGTTGGATACAACAGCTCTTAAAGGGCGCAGCATATTACACACCGACCAATAGCACTTCTATCCTGTCTAAAATATTAAAACCGTTAAATTTCCATAGTCGATCAGGTTTAAACCAAGTTTTTGATACGGCAGTTCGAATTCTGCCTTATTTGCTGCTAAAGGTAGTGCATTCTATTCAGCGACTGTAAACTTGTTAATAAATAACCGTAAGAAATCTGATCTTATCACGTACTTTTCTTTTAGAACTAATACCGTCTTTAATATCAATATCGCCACGTTTCATGTTTAACTCATCCTGTACGGTCTTGTTTATTGAAAAGGCTGCTTCAAAAACATCATGTTTTGTTATAAATTCCAATTAGTGGTCTTTATGGTTTCTAGACAATGTTAGGTGCGTTTTCAGAATACATTAGATTATAATCAAACTAAAAATCTTTCGGTACTTTAATTTTTTGGTACTGGTATGTTTATAAGATGAAGAGGCTTGCAGGACTATCTGGGCTATTCAAAAAAAGGAAACATCGTTAAATTATTATATATCGGCCTGATTTCAGCAAGCCGAATAAACGAGTTAACTTAAAGAATGTTTTTCTCTTCACTGTTTGAAAAATTGCTTTCTCCCATGATTCGCTTAATTTGTTTCACTTTTTTAAACCATCGACACTGATTGGTATCTGTTGATTTATGCTGTTCGCAGCAGTTAACGAATTGTGGAAGCTGAGCATCACAATTCGAACATCTTACGCGACATTTGAACTGATCAGCAAAATGACCGCAACGAAAACATTTATTGCACAGAATTACATTGAACGGGTGTACATTACATTGAACATAATGAACTCTAACATTAGTAGGAATTACATCTATTAGGTTTCGTGGTCGGATTGACCAAATAAATTCTTTTCGATTAATTAAGGTTTTGGTTGAGATAAAAAAGTCAGTGTCACGAGCGGGATTCGAACCCATGACCTTCGGCTAAATACGTCGCTGCTCTACCACTTGAGCTATCGTGACCTCGATCCACTCGGACACCAACTTCCCATCTCAACCCCACCTTTTGAATTTTCCCTCCTTTTTGCTATTTTTCATGCCATTAGTAGCCTCTCACAACAATTAGAACCGATTTTGTTTGTAAAAATTTGATAGAGCCTGATTCACAACCATCACTTTTCTGTTGACAGCTAGTAAGTGCCAAAAGAATCTTGTATAACAGTTTTTTAATTTTTCATCTGTTACATCAACCTGAACACCTGTAATGATTGACAATTTCTAACTAAAAGGTGCTTTAGAATATAAGGTTCAAAATTATTGTCTTACAAAATTTGTGTGTGTAGAAACTTATTGGCCGATAGGGTATTGTTAAAATCTATCTTCAGTCTATTCCTTCCGGCCTTTGAGATAGAGTTGACATGATCGGCGACCTCCTTACCATCCGCATGTATTAATTTGCCCATCGTCATAGGATGTAGTGGGAAAATCCCCTGTAGTTCTGCTCTGGAGGAAACTCGAAACGGACCGGCATTTTTCACAGTCAATTCCATTTTCCAATTCAAACCGGACGATTATTTTTGGTATTTTTGAAAGGCAACCATATGGTCAACACTTTTAACAGGTGGGTCTTTGTTACTTTCCACCACACTCGTCATTACAGTAACGAGAATACAAGTAAAATGAGAATCTGATGCCAGTTTTCAAGGAATAGCTGTCGTCCTTACACGGGGATCGAGAGATAACGAGTACGACCGCTCTGGTAGGAGATCAACAAACAATCGCAAAATATAATTTAAACGTGTGGTGATTAATGACGGTTAATCGATAATTATTCAGAAATCGTGAGATGCGGTCTGGTGTGATGTAGGTTTCAGAAAAACATTTTCTTTATCGTGCCAACGTTTCGATCTTTATNGCCCTGAAGATGATCTCAATAAAGATCGAAACGTTGGCACGATAAAGAAAATGTTTTTCTGAAACCTACATCACACCAGACCGCATCTCACGGTTTCAGAATAATAATATAATTTAAATTTAAATTTAAATATAACGGGGTTACACATTTTAAACAAAGAGAGGGAACTAGATTGCATTGAGAAATTTGAAATAAAAAATATATAAAATTAAACATGGAGATGAACGCATAAATAATATGATAGATAAGGATTTATTTCTTATTTTAATCATGTACCTAAATAATATTTAACATACAAATTAACCGCTACTTTAAAATTATTTTCTTACAGTACTTATTAAGATAATATTTGGTTGAGTTGTAATTCACGTTTTTTCGCACGGTCAAAATGAGCGGCTTTAAAGCTAGTCTTAGATTTTAGAATGATTAAGATTAGGTTAGTGTTTTACTTTGAGACGGATAAGGTTAAGTTAGTGATAGGTTTAGGGTATGATGTTGGAACGGGTAAGGTTAGGTTATGTTACCTAATGATTTGGCTATATTTTCCAAAACATTCGTCAATTTATTTCTCCCTTTATAATCCCTACTCGTAACATCCCTCAGAGAAGTTGTACTGTGTGCATTTTCGATTAGTTTTAAAGTTTGTACTTGATTCCACGTGGTGAACACTGATCTATTCAATTATTAATCCGAAGCTGTACGGAGTTTGTTAACGCTTAATGTTGTTCATGTTTTCCTTTCAAAGGAAAGTTTGACGGGTTTATTTTTAACGTTTATTTCACATATGTTTTGAAGAGGTTCATCACTTCGAGAAGAGGTACAATTGAAGAGAATGTCTTTGGTAATGCAAAAAAATCGTTTAGATGCTAAACCGGCACAATCTCGATGCCGTGACGGCTGGGTAGTTGGTATCCGTTTGCAATACGATGCTTATTCCTTACCGGCTGGCGCACGTTTTTACCAAAAGCATCAATCCGTTAGCATGGGAACCCTGGACTTGTGTAGAACATGAAAACTTTCCCTCGACAACTCAATACTTTACGCACTTATTCAAGATATTGTCAGGTTGATGATGTATTCACCGACAATTTTCGACTGTTGGATAATTTTTTTTTTGTAAAGTGTCATCGTTTATTTATAAATATTCGCTGCAAGTTACCAAAGACTGAGAGGAGACAACCCAATATAGAATCAATGCAACAGGACCTGACTTAAATCCCGTGTTACTTTTCCTGGCGCCGATCGCCAGAGGGCTTGGGTTATCGATCAATTCAATTGGCAATTGAATTTAGGCTAAACCGAATTAATTTTATTGAACGGGACTGTTCTCGGCAAGGGCCGAAATCGAAGAATTAAAAAGTGAATTACTTCGAAAAACGTCAATCATTTAAATGCTTTTTGTAATTGGAAAAATATTGTGCTTGTTTCCCTCGGAATGACGGTGCATAATCATAATTTAATTAGATTTGCGCGAGTGAATTCAACAAATTACATATCCCTCACGCGAGGGAAGTGCATTTTTCAACCCACACTGCAAAATAATTTGTTAATAATAACGAATTTTTTTTTAACATCATTGGTGAGAAAGATAGATAGACAGATAGATGGATGGATACATAGAGAGATAGATAGATAGATAGATAGAGAGAGAGAGTGAGAGAGAAAGAAAGAGAGAGGGGAGGGAGGGAGAGTCAGAGAGACAGGGAATCATAGTTGGAGTAAGTGAGTGAGTGAGAATCAGAGAGGGCCAGATGGATTCAGCGACTCCGATCTGAGTTAATCACGAGAGAGAGAGAGAGAGAGAAGTAAGACAGTAAGTGAAATTGAGATAAATTTCTAATTAACCTAATAGATTTGAATTGATCTCCTATTTTAAACCTGTATGTAAATAATATTTGCCATACAAATTGATCATTATTTCAATTTTTTATTTATAATGATAATATTTATTTGTGTTATAATTCACGTTTTTCTCACGTTCAAAATTGAGCGACATTAAAACCAGCTTCTCATTGGAGCGTCGCGAAGCTCCACTCATATATGAGAAGGGTTGTAAGATCGTTGTAAACACCAAATCTGTGAGTGAGATCTTTTGAGAAGATTAATATACTCACCCCAACCTTCATCATTTCTACTATCGTAACATTACTCACCCCAAAAATTAACCTTAACTCTACCTAACCTTACCCCACCTCAAATGTAACACTAACCTAACTTTAACCGTCCTAAAATCTTGCAATAACTAAACTTTATTCGTTTCAAAATAAAACACTAACCTAACCTTACACGTTCCAAAATCTAAAACTAACCCTACGTAACCTAACTTTACCTGCCCCAAAATCTAACACTACACCTACCTCACCTAACCTTACCCGTTCCAAAATCTAACACTATCCCTACATAACCTAACCTCACGCGTTCCAAAATCTAACACTAACTGAACAATAACTCGAAAATATGCGAATGTGAACGTCGAGTTAAGAAATAGATTTTGGGAACATCTGCTTACCTTCTTTAATATTTCTTAAACCAAATAAGAAAGTAAATAAATAATTATTTTTATGTAAGGTCTTGGTTGAGATAAAAAAGTCAGTGTCACGAGCGGGATTCGGACATAAGCCAAGTGGTTAGAACAGCGGCGTATTTAGCCGAAGGTCGTGGGTTCGAATCCTGCTCGTGACTTTGACTTTTCCAACTCAACAAGACCTTACATAAAAAGAATAGTTAATTGAAAGAAGTAACTCGGATTAGACCACTAAAACATAAATGGCAAATAAATAAGTTAACAAATATTTTTGTTTTTAAATAAGTGTATAAATATTAGATCAGTAAACAGACAGTTGCCGTATAGCAATCACTACTGACTACCAAATTAAGCATTTAATGCATTCGATCACTGTTTACATAATGATAGGAAACAACCTTTTGAAAGATACCGTTGTTAAAAGCAACATCTGTCAGTTAGTCAGACTAGCTCATCTTCACTCCTTGTTTCTTAAAACGAGTTGAGTTTAGGGTAATTTCCGAGCCAGGATTTCCTCAATTATCCCGTGTCTTTTCAAAATGAATCATCACAGAGTCAATTTCCATTTTCCCTTTTTGATGTCAGCAGGTTCAAAGAAAATGTATTTCCCATTTGAATCAAGAGGTGAAATAAACCGTGTCGCCTCGTCGGAATTTGACGGCGTCAAAAGATACAAATCTGATAAATGTTTAGAATAATTTTTTTAATAATAATTTTTTAATTAGTATTTTTTGGAGACAACGTTGGTGTCAGAAAGTTAGTGAGAATTAGACTCGTGACTAGGTGGAGATAGAGAAAACAGGGAGAGTTGGAGTTAGGGAGTCTTAGAATCAGAGGTGTCGTATGGTATAGTATAGTGATAAGGATAGTAGGAATCAGGGTTTGTACTCCCTAGGCACTGCAGCCTTCTGGCTTACTGTACCTTCCTAGTTCTTTAGTCCAGTGCAATAGACTCTATCCTTCTCCTTAGAAGTATCAGGTCATCGACTGTCGCTGCTACAAATTCATTCCTTAAGTATTTTTTCGTATGTTTGGTTGAATCTCCATTGAGCTGTTGCTTCGCATTCCAAGATGACATGGCTGTTTCCTCCTCCTCATTACATAATCTGCAGATGGGATCATCGTTGTATGTGCCCATGTTGTGTAGATGTTTTCTCAGATGCCAGTGACCGGTTAGTAGTCCTATCGCTCCTCTGAGTTTGGCCCTCTCCAATTGCCGCAATGATTTTGCCATTCTTGGTGAGGGTTGTTTCATCATAAGTTTACTATGTCTATCACCGCTAGAGTTTATCCACTTCTCCTTTTGTTTTGTTTGGATCCATTCTGCGATGGAGGATCCTATGGATGGAGGATGTTTTTGTTATCCCAAGTGTAGATTCGGGGCCTATGTATGGTTTTGCAAATCCTCCTTTGGGCAGTCTGTCTGCTTTCTCGTTACCCAAAATTCCTCTGTGCCCTGCACCCGAGGATATCATCAGGTTCTTGTGTTTCCCCAGGTTTTGAAGATTTTGGCTGCATTCACTAATTTTGATGTGATTCTTTTACATGCTTATGCTTTAATGGCTGCTTGTCTATCAGATCTTATGAGGATTGTTTTGCCAGTTTAACCTCCTTTAAGATTTTCCAGGGCACAAGCATTGATGGCATGTGTTTCTGCGTGAAAGATCGAAATGTACTTCCCTAATGAGTTTGACTGCTCATGTTTTGGGCTTGTACAGTAAATGCCCGATCCGGTTCCTTCGTTTATTTTGGAGTCAGCTCCTTTATAGTCCGTTGAGACTTTATAGGAAGTTGTGAAGATTGTTTCCGGGATCATATAGTCAGTCCCCATTTCAAAGAATGGGTGCCAGATTTTGTTAATTATAGATATATGCCCGAATTGTTTGGCTCCCATCCAACTTAATTGTTTTTGGAGCCTAAATGAGTTTTTCCTAGCCTATCCTTTTATGAATATTTCCAGTAGAGGTAGGTTTAGCAGAGTTTCTAGTGCACTTGTAGGGGTTGTTCTCATTACCCCTGTGATACATAGGTTTGCTAGTATTTGTATGCCTAAGGTTTGAATTGCTGTTTTTTGTTGAGCTTTGATCCACCAGATTAATAATCCATTTACTTACTTATAGTCAGGGAGTCAGAAACAATCAGAGTATGAGTCAGACGGGGAGAGGTGACGGAAGTGAAATTCCATTCGATTAAACGGCTATAGTTCGTATGAAATAAAACCTGATAATAAAGTCAACATTAAATCAACTTTTTTCTTCTTTTAATAAAAGGTTTCTTTGAAATAGAAAGGATAAGAAGAAACTGATAAGATTTAATCTTTCTTCTGACTGGTGCGCTCCATCTTAGAAATTCCGCTATCCCTCAAATCGGAAAATTTATAGGATAATCCATTCGAATGAATAAGCTTTGTACTTATCTCTGGATGACCATCTCGCCCAAGAAAAGAAATGTTGATACGGAATACCAAACAGAGAATTCTATCAGCTCAGGCAAGTCGATGGGACAATACACAATGTACTATATTGTATTTTCCACACTTAAACTACGAATTTTTAAACCGCTAGTAACAGGTTTCCTGTTTCACAAAAATAATTGCAAGAAAATCTCGAGCTTTATTTAAGTCTTAAGGAGCCTTTGAGACCTTGTAAAGTTTCTCTTCGACGCTGAATTAATTTCCTTTGAACAAATACTCAACAATCAATCTAAGTAGGTCTTTTATCAATTGAAACAAAGGAAAATTTTACAGAATCGAATAAATACGTACATTACTTAATCACACGGCGCGAAATGAAAAATCTTATTCCTATCAGGCAGCTGATAGGACTTAATGACTTAATTCACTTTTGAAGCATTTTGCAATTGCCTGAAACATATTAACTAAATCACATTTTGATACGGATTTTTTTCCCGCTGGATACATATTTTTTGGCAGGAACATTTTACCGTCATTAATTTTTCATGGGTTGGATTAGGTTAGATTAAGTAGAAATAAAATCTCTCTGTATCTGTCTCTCTCTCTCTCTCTCTCTCTCTCTCTCTCTCTCTCTCTCTCTCTCTCTCTGCCTGTCTATCTATCTATCTACCTATCTTTTTCCCCATCTGATTCTAACTCTGAATGTTTGACTCCCGATTCTCGTTGTAGCTGGATCAGTGACTCTCACTCAATCTCTGATTTTGACTTTTTCTCTCTGTCCTTCCCTCCCATTCACTCTCTCTTTCTTTACATTTGGTTCACACTCTGATACTCATTGACTATCACTTTAACTCTCCCCGTCCATCTCTCCATCTATTTGTTTCACCTGATTTACTTTCTGATCCCACCCCACTCTGTGAAACCAACTCTGTTTTACTCCTGAGTCTTTCTACAGTTACTCAGCCTTTGAGTCCCATCAAACTCTGACTCTAACTCTTTCACCCTCTCAAACTCTCTTTCTCATTCTCTCTCTCTTTCTCTCTCTCCCTCAGTCTCTCTTTCTTCTTCTGATTTAGTCTTTGCTTTTACTTCAGTTATTTAGTCTCTGACTTTCATCAAACTCTGACTCTAACTCTTTCAACCTCTCTCACTCACTCTCTCTCTCCCTCCATCAGTCTCTCTCTTTCTTGTTCTGATTTAGTCTCTGCTTTTACCTCAGATACTACCCTCTGACTCTCATCAACCTCTGATTCTAACTCTTGCGCCCTTCTCTTACTCTCTTCTCTCTCTATCCATTTGATTCACAATCTGACACTCATTGACTCTCACTTTAACTCTCCCCGTCCCTCTCTCTTTCGCTCCTTCCCTTTTTCTTTGTTACTTTCTCTCTCTCCCTCTCTCTTTTCTTTCACCTGATTTAGTCCCTGATTCTACCCCACTCTCTGAAACCAACTCTGTTTTACTCCTGAGTCATTCTACAGTGACTCAGCCTTTGACTCCCATCACTTTCTGACTCTAACTCTTTCACCTTCTCACACTGTCTCTCTCTCCCTCCCTCAGTCTCTCTCTTTCTTCTTCTGATTTAGTCTCTGCTTCTACCTCAGTTACTCAGTCTCTGACGCTCATCAAACTCTGATTCTAACTATTTCGCCCTCTCTCTCCCTCTCACACTCTCTCTCTTTCTCGTTCTCTCTCTCCCCTCTCTCTCCTTTTTTTCTATTTCTAACTATTTATCTCCTTCTAACGCACAATCTGATTCACACTGACCCTCTGACTCTACCTTTTCCTCTGTCTGTCTTATCACTCTCTCCCCCCTCTCTCTCTCCTCTCTCTTTATCTGAATCAGAGGCTAATTCTCACGTACTGTTTGACTCCAAGTCTCGTTGAACTGATCGATACTTAAACGTCACTGGGGCCCAAAACCTGATAAGATCATCCCTGCAAAATTGTACCATAAATCAGTCATAGTGGTTCAAATAAATGTTCTGCAAACAACTCTCCTACGAGAGAAAAACAATCGATAGGAAATAAATGCTTATTATTTTGAAAAAGAGAAAAAATATAAGGTCACAATCGAAACAAGTATAAATTTCTAGACACATGCGGTTTTTTAAATCCTTTTTAACATGAATATGCTTATGGGGCTGGATATGCAAATGTTTGTTGTGTGTCTGTATTTCGTTTTTCCGATTTTTTTTTTTGCGTTACCGTTACAACAGTATGTAAGGGAGACGTT